>NW_026607679.1:0-126520 GCF_029499605.1 Hyla sarda
ATGAAGGCCATAATAGACGACATCACCAAACAGCTCCATAGTCACATACACAGCAAAGGAGAGATGTTGTTTACACCTAGTGATGTCAGTGGTATTGAGTGACATCACAGCACAGTGCTAAGGCTCCTGGGCCTGGACACAGCAGCGGCTGCAATATCTCAACGGAGAATACGTTTATATATATGTGTGTGTGTGCGCGTATATATATATATATATATATATATATATATATATATATATATATTTCTCCGCCGAAATCACTTTTAAACCCATTTCCACCTTTTTTTCCCTTCTCTTCCTCTTACTTTTTTTTCACGTTTTTTTACGTTTTTCTCCTTTTCGCCTCTTTTCTGGGCGTATTATTCTTCTTTTTCTTCTTTTTTTTCGTCTAATGCATACCCCATCAGTGCAGCAATGCTTATTCAATACCGCCAGCAGATGGAGACACTGGGGGATAATTTTCTAAGGATTTATACTGATTTTTCCTGTCTGAATTTGTCGCACAGAAAGTTGCAGGCCAAATATGTGTGACATTTCTGCGACTTTAGCTTCTAGAGCATTTTTACAACATTATACATAGGTGCTGAATACATAAAAAGCGACTGTTCAGCGACAGACAAGTCGCATCGGCTGAAAGTAGGCCAGAATGTCAGTCCATGTTGGAGCAGGTTTAGATACAGTCTAAAGTATAGATCTCAAAGTCTGTGCACAGAATTTAGCAAGGGCCTCGCACCTTCTGATGCATCAGGTAGGTGCACAATAGCATAGCCTAACCCTCTGTACTTTGGTCTATATTGATGCGGGACATAGACAGCCAGCTGATGACCAATCCATTAGTGCAATGGATGGCTGGAAGCATTTGTCTTTGCCTTTGCAATACCACAGAAGCAATGCATGGTCAATGTACAGCAATGACACACCTGTGTGAACAGCCAGGAGACCCCCCCCATGTTATGTTACATAGTTACATAGTTAGTACGGTCGAAAAAAGACATATGTCCATCAAGTTCAACCAGGGAATTAAGGGGTAGGGGTGTGGCGCGATATTGGGGAAGGGATGAGATTTTATATTTCTTCATAAGCATTAATCTTATTTTGTCAATTAGGAACATTCAGCACCCACCCGCTATCAAGGCAGCTGCCTATCATGTCATGCCCTACCTGCACAGGTGTGCTGGCTACTCAAATGATCCAATTAAGGAGGCCATTTAGTCAGCAGCAGCAGAAGTCCTGTGCCTGGACGCTCCAACAGCGGCCAGACACAAGCAGAAGCAGAAGCAGCAGAAGCAGCAGCAGCAGCACCACCTTTTGTTTTTTGGCTGCAGCAGCAGCAGCAAGGCCCACAGGGCTGGCTAGCTGGCTAGCCAGCAAGCAGGTAGCAATGAAAGTAGGAATCTTTCTTTTTAACCCTGTAAGGGGGTGGTGCACTGTACCCGAAGATACTGCCATATCGGGTCAATGCATAGGGCGACGGAAGCAAGCTTCGAAATCGGCCCCCGTTCTCAAAAATCCATTTAATATATGGTCCCCAGATAGGGGACGTATCAGATATTAAACTGATAAGAACAGATACTACACTTGATCTTAGCCAAAAGGCCGAGAAGCGATAACCGTGAAAGGGGCGGGCCCAACAAGGTCCCCTTCATGGGCACTATCACTGCTTGCTGTCAGGGAGGCTGCCAGACAATTTTCCATGCACACTCTGGGCTGGGGGGCAGTCAACCACCAGTACACACAGCAGAACCTAAACCCATACCATTATTGCTAAGCAGCAAGACAGGGGCCCATTGCACTCCCACGGGGCCTTTTTAAATGCAATCCATAACCCGGATTTGCCAGGAACCCTTCTTACTCCTCCTACTTGCATGTGACACTGGGCTTAGGATCTGCATAGGAAACACACACACAAGCACACACCTACCTTTGTTGCCTGCAGATGCCTCCTTGGCTGTCCCCAAACGGTATCAAACCAACACCCACGGGAAGCTGTAAGCATAGAGGACATGCCTGCACCCCATTGGACTTACCTGTGTGGGTTAAATCCGGGTTATTTGACAACCTATGGCGGTGATGGTTCTGCTCAGGCAGAGCAGTGCTGATGCTCCTCATAAAGCTGTCGCTGCTGTGAAGGTTCTAGGTGACATCACAAATCCCTATGGTTACATACACAACAAAGCTGGGTTGTTGTTGTTTACACTCTGCAAGGCCTGTGGAAGTGAGTGACATCATAGCACTGTAGTTCTGAGGGTTCTAGATGGATGCAACAATCTCCTGTTGCTTCTATGAAGGCCATAATAGACGACATCACCAAACAGCTCCATAGTCACATACACAGCAAAGGAGAGATGTTGTTTACACCTAGTGATGTCAGTGGTATTGAGTGACATCACAGCACAGTGCTAAGGCTCCTGGGCCTGGACACAGCAGCGGCTGCAATATCTCAACGGAGAATACGTTTATATATATGTGTGTGTGTGCGCGTATATATATATATATATATATATATATATATATATATATATATATTTCTCCGCCGAAATCACTTTTAAACCCATTTCCACCTTTTTTTCCCTTCTCTTCCTCTTACTTTTTTTTCACGTTTTTTTACGTTTTTCTCCTTTTCGCCTCTTTTCTGGGCGTATTATTCTTCTTTTTCTTCTTTTTTTTCGTCTAATGCATACCCCATCAGTGCAGCAATGCTTATTCAATACCGCCAGCAGATGGAGACACTGGGGGATAATTTTCTAAGGATTTATACTGATTTTTCCTGTCTGAATTTGTCGCACAGAAAGTTGCAGGCCAAATATGTGTGACATTTCTGCGACTTTAGCTTCTAGAGCATTTTTACAACATTATACATAGGTGCTGAATACATAAAAAGCGACTGTTCAGCGACAGACAAGTCGCATCGGCTGAAAGTAGGCCAGAATGTCAGTCCATGTTGGAGCAGGTTTAGATACAGTCTAAAGTATAGATCTCAAAGTCTGTGCACAGAATTTAGCAAGGGCCTCGCACCTTCTGATGCATCAGGTAGGTGCACAATAGCATAGCCTAACCCTCTGTACTTTGGTCTATATTGATGCGGGACATAGACAGCCAGCTGATGACCAATCCATTAGTGCAATGGATGGCTGGAAGCATTTGTCTTTGCCTTTGCAATACCACAGAAGCAATGCATGGTCAATGTACAGCAATGACACACCTGTGTGAACAGCCAGGAGACCCCCCCCATGTTATGTTACATAGTTACATAGTTAGTACGGTCGAAAAAAGACATATGTCCATCAAGTTCAACCAGGGAATTAAGGGGTAGGGGTGTGGCGCGATATTGGGGAAGGGATGAGATTTTATATTTCTTCATAAGCATTAATCTTATTTTGTCAATTAGGAACATTCAGCACCCACCCGCTATCAAGGCAGCTGCCTATCATGTCATGCCCTACCTGCACAGGTGTGCTGGCTACTCAAATGATCCAATTAAGGAGGCCATTTAGTCAGCAGCAGCAGAAGTCCTGTGCCTGGACGCTCCAACAGCGGCCAGACACAAGCAGAAGCAGAAGCAGCAGAAGCAGCAGCAGCACCACCTTTTGTTTTTTGGCTGCAGCAGCAGCAGCAAGGCCCACAGGGCTGGCTAGCTGGCTAGCCAGCAAGCAGGTAGCAATGAAAGTAGGAATCTTTCTTTTTAACCCTGTAAGGGGGTGGTGCACTGTACCCGAAGATACTGCCATATCGGGTCAATGCATAGGGCGACGGAAGCAAGCTTCGAAATCGGCCCCCGTTCTCAAAAATCCATTTAATATATGGTCCCCAGATAGGGGACGTATCAGATATTAAACTGATAAGAACAGATACTACACTTGATCTTAGCCAAAAGGCCGAGAAGCGATAACCGTGAAAGGGGCGGGCCCAACAAGGTCCCCTTCATGGGCACTATCACTGCTTGCTGTCAGGGAGGCTGCCAGACAATTTTCCATGCACACTCTGGGCTGGGGGGCAGTCAACCACCAGTACACACAGCAGAACCTAAACCCATACCATTATTGCTAAGCAGCAAGACAGGGGCCCATTGCACTCCCACGGGGCCTTTTTAAATGCAATCCATAACCCGGATTTGCCAGGAACCCTTCTTACTCCTCCTACTTGCATGTGACACTGGGCTTAGGATCTGCATAGGAAACACACACACAAGCACACACCTACCTTTGTTGCCTGCAGATGCCTCCTTGGCTGTCCCCAAACGGTATCAAACCAACACCCACGGGAAGCTGTAAGCATAGAGGACATGCCTGCACCCCATTGGACTTACCTGTGTGGGTTAAATCCGGGTTATTTGACAACCTATGGCGGTGATGGTTCTGCTCAGGCAGAGCAGTGCTGATGCTCCTCATAAAGCTGTCGCTGCTGTGAAGGTTCTAGGTGACATCACAAATCCCTATGGTTACATACACAACAAAGCTGGGTTGTTGTTGTTTACACTCTGCAAGGCCTGTGGAAGTGAGTGACATCATAGCACTGTAGTTCTGAGGGTTCTAGATGGATGCAACAATCTCCTGTTGCTTCTATGAAGGCCATAATAGACGACATCACCAAACAGCTCCATAGTCACATACACAGCAAAGGAGAGATGTTGTTTACACCTAGTGATGTCAGTGGTATTGAGTGACATCACAGCACAGTGCTAAGGCTCCTGGGCCTGGACACAGCAGCGGCTGCAATATCTCAACGGAGAATACGTTTATATATATGTGTGTGTGTGCGCGTATATATATATATATATATATATATATATATATATATATATATATCTCCGCCGAAATCACTTTTAAACCCATTTCCACCTTTTTTTCCCTTCTCTTCCTCTTACTTTTTTTTCACGTTTTTTTACGTTTTTCTCCTTTTCGCCTCTTTTCTGGGCGTATTATTCTTCTTTTTCTTCTTTTTTTTCGTCTAATGCATACCCCATCAGTGCAGCAATGCTTATTCAATACCGCCAGCAGATGGAGACACTGGGGGATAATTTTCTAAGGATTTATACTGATTTTTCCTGTCTGAATTTGTCGCACAGAAAGTTGCAGGCCAAATATGTGTGACATTTCTGCGACTTTAGCTTCTAGAGCATTTTTACAACATTATACATAGGTGCTGAATACATAAAAAGCGACTGTTCAGCGACAGACAAGTCGCATCGGCTGAAAGTAGGCCAGAATGTCAGTCCATGTTGGAGCAGGTTTAGATACAGTCTAAAGTATAGATCTCAAAGTCTGTGCACAGAATTTAGCAAGGGCCTCGCACCTTCTGATGCATCAGGTAGGTGCACAATAGCATAGCCTAACCCTCTGTACTTTGGTCTATATTGATGCGGGACATAGACAGCCAGCTGATGACCAATCCATTAGTGCAATGGATGGCTGGAAGCATTTGTCTTTGCCTTTGCAATACCACAGAAGCAATGCATGGTCAATGTACAGCAATGACACACCTGTGTGAACAGCCAGGAGACCCCCCCCATGTTATGTTACATAGTTACATAGTTAGTACGGTCGAAAAAAGACATATGTCCATCAAGTTCAACCAGGGAATTAAGGGGTAGGGGTGTGGCGCGATATTGGGGAAGGGATGAGATTTTATATTTCTTCATAAGCATTAATCTTATTTTGTCAATTAGGAACATTCAGCACCCACCCGCTATCAAGGCAGCTGCCTATCATGTCATGCCCTACCTGCACAGGTGTGCTGGCTACTCAAATGATCCAATTAAGGAGGCCATTTAGTCAGCAGCAGCAGAAGTCCTGTGCCTGGACGCTCCAACAGCGGCCAGACACAAGCAGAAGCAGAAGCAGCAGAAGCAGCAGCAGCACCACCTTTTGTTTTTTGGCTGCAGCAGCAGCAGCAAGGCCCACAGGGCTGGCTAGCTGGCTAGCCAGCAAGCAGGTAGCAATGAAAGTAGGAATCTTTCTTTTTAACCCTGTAAGGGGGTGGTGCACTGTACCCGAAGATACTGCCATATCGGGTCAATGCATAGGGCGACGGAAGCAAGCTTCGAAATCGGCCCCCGTTCTCAAAAATCCATTTAATATATGGTCCCCAGATAGGGGACGTATCAGATATTAAACTGATAAGAACAGATACTACACTTGATCTTAGCCAAAAGGCCGAGAAGCGATAACCGTGAAAGGGGCGGGCCCAACAAGGTCCCCTTCATGGGCACTATCACTGCTTGCTGTCAGGGAGGCTGCCAGACAATTTTCCATGCACACTCTGGGCTGGGGGGCAGTCAACCACCAGTACACACAGCAGAACCTAAACCCATACCATTATTGCTAAGCAGCAAGACAGGGGCCCATTGCACTCCCACGGGGCCTTTTTAAATGCAATCCATAACCCGGATTTGCCAGGAACCCTTCTTACTCCTCCTACTTGCATGTGACACTGGGCTTAGGATCTGCATAGGAAACACACACACAAGCACACACCTACCTTTGTTGCCTGCAGATGCCTCCTTGGCTGTCCCCAAACGGTATCAAACCAACACCCACGGGAAGCTGTAAGCATAGAGGACATGCCTGCACCCCATTGGACTTACCTGTGTGGGTTAAATCCGGGTTATTTGACAACCTATGGCGGTGATGGTTCTGCTCAGGCAGAGCAGTGCTGATGCTCCTCATAAAGCTGTCGCTGCTGTGAAGGTTCTAGGTGACATCACAAATCCCTATGGTTACATACACAACAAAGCTGGGTTGTTGTTGTTTACACTCTGCAAGGCCTGTGGAAGTGAGTGACATCATAGCACTGTAGTTCTGAGGGTTCTAGATGGATGCAACAATCTCCTGTTGCTTCTATGAAGGCCATAATAGACGACATCACCAAACAGCTCCATAGTCACATACACAGCAAAGGAGAGATGTTGTTTACACCTAGTGATGTCAGTGGTATTGAGTGACATCACAGCACAGTGCTAAGGCTCCTGGGCCTGGACACAGCAGCGGCTGCAATATCTCAACGGAGAATACGTTTATATATATGTGTGTGTGTGCGCGTATATATATATATATATATATATATATATATATATATATATATATTTCTCCGCCGAAATCACTTTTAAACCCATTTCCACCTTTTTTTCCCTTCTCTTCCTCTTACTTTTTTTTCACGTTTTTTTACGTTTTTCTCCTTTTCGCCTCTTTTCTGGGCGTATTATTCTTCTTTTTCTTCTTTTTTTTCGTCTAATGCATACCCCATCAGTGCAGCAATGCTTATTCAATACCGCCAGCAGATGGAGACACTGGGGGATAATTTTCTAAGGATTTATACTGATTTTTCCTGTCTGAATTTGTCGCACAGAAAGTTGCAGGCCAAATATGTGTGACATTTCTGCGACTTTAGCTTCTAGAGCATTTTTACAACATTATACATAGGTGCTGAATACATAAAAAGCGACTGTTCAGCGACAGACAAGTCGCATCGGCTGAAAGTAGGCCAGAATGTCAGTCCATGTTGGAGCAGGTTTAGATACAGTCTAAAGTATAGATCTCAAAGTCTGTGCACAGAATTTAGCAAGGGCCTCGCACCTTCTGATGCATCAGGTAGGTGCACAATAGCATAGCCTAACCCTCTGTACTTTGGTCTATATTGATGCGGGACATAGACAGCCAGCTGATGACCAATCCATTAGTGCAATGGATGGCTGGAAGCATTTGTCTTTGCCTTTGCAATACCACAGAAGCAATGCATGGTCAATGTACAGCAATGACACACCTGTGTGAACAGCCAGGAGACCCCCCCCATGTTATGTTACATAGTTACATAGTTAGTACGGTCGAAAAAAGACATATGTCCATCAAGTTCAACCAGGGAATTAAGGGGTAGGGGTGTGGCGCGATATTGGGGAAGGGATGAGATTTTATATTTCTTCATAAGCATTAATCTTATTTTGTCAATTAGGAACATTCAGCACCCACCCGCTATCAAGGCAGCTGCCTATCATGTCATGCCCTACCTGCACAGGTGTGCTGGCTACTCAAATGATCCAATTAAGGAGGCCATTTAGTCAGCAGCAGCAGAAGTCCTGTGCCTGGACGCTCCAACAGCGGCCAGACACAAGCAGAAGCAGAAGCAGCAGAAGCAGCAGCAGCACCACCTTTTGTTTTTTGGCTGCAGCAGCAGCAGCAAGGCCCACAGGGCTGGCTAGCTGGCTAGCCAGCAAGCAGGTAGCAATGAAAGTAGGAATCTTTCTTTTTAACCCTGTAAGGGGGTGGTGCACTGTACCCGAAGATACTGCCATATCGGGTCAATGCATAGGGCGACGGAAGCAAGCTTCGAAATCGGCCCCCGTTCTCAAAAATCCATTTAATATATGGTCCCCAGATAGGGGACGTATCAGATATTAAACTGATAAGAACAGATACTACACTTGATCTTAGCCAAAAGGCCGAGAAGCGATAACCGTGAAAGGGGCGGGCCCAACAAGGTCCCCTTCATGGGCACTATCACTGCTTGCTGTCAGGGAGGCTGCCAGACAATTTTCCATGCACACTCTGGGCTGGGGGGCAGTCAACCACCAGTACACACAGCAGAACCTAAACCCATACCATTATTGCTAAGCAGCAAGACAGGGGCCCATTGCACTCCCACGGGGCCTTTTTAAATGCAATCCATAACCCGGATTTGCCAGGAACCCTTCTTACTCCTCCTACTTGCATGTGACACTGGGCTTAGGATCTGCATAGGAAACACACACACAAGCACACACCTACCTTTGTTGCCTGCAGATGCCTCCTTGGCTGTCCCCAAACGGTATCAAACCAACACCCACGGGAAGCTGTAAGCATAGAGGACATGCCTGCACCCCATTGGACTTACCTGTGTGGGTTAAATCCGGGTTATTTGACAACCTATGGCGGTGATGGTTCTGCTCAGGCAGAGCAGTGCTGATGCTCCTCATAAAGCTGTCGCTGCTGTGAAGGTTCTAGGTGACATCACAAATCCCTATGGTTACATACACAACAAAGCTGGGTTGTTGTTGTTTACACTCTGCAAGGCCTGTGGAAGTGAGTGACATCATAGCACTGTAGTTCTGAGGGTTCTAGATGGATGCAACAATCTCCTGTTGCTTCTATGAAGGCCATAATAGACGACATCACCAAACAGCTCCATAGTCACATACACAGCAAAGGAGAGATGTTGTTTACACCTAGTGATGTCAGTGGTATTGAGTGACATCACAGCACAGTGCTAAGGCTCCTGGGCCTGGACACAGCAGCGGCTGCAATATCTCAACGGAGAATACGTTTATATATATGTGTGTGTGTGCGCGTATATATATATATATATATATATATATATATATATATATATATATTTCTCCGCCGAAATCACTTTTAAACCCATTTCCACCTTTTTTTCCCTTCTCTTCCTCTTACTTTTTTTTCACGTTTTTTTACGTTTTTCTCCTTTTCGCCTCTTTTCTGGGCGTATTATTCTTCTTTTTCTTCTTTTTTTTCGTCTAATGCATACCCCATCAGTGCAGCAATGCTTATTCAATACCGCCAGCAGATGGAGACACTGGGGGATAATTTTCTAAGGATTTATACTGATTTTTCCTGTCTGAATTTGTCGCACAGAAAGTTGCAGGCCAAATATGTGTGACATTTCTGCGACTTTAGCTTCTAGAGCATTTTTACAACATTATACATAGGTGCTGAATACATAAAAAGCGACTGTTCAGCGACAGACAAGTCGCATCGGCTGAAAGTAGGCCAGAATGTCAGTCCATGTTGGAGCAGGTTTAGATACAGTCTAAAGTATAGATCTCAAAGTCTGTGCACAGAATTTAGCAAGGGCCTCGCACCTTCTGATGCATCAGGTAGGTGCACAATAGCATAGCCTAACCCTCTGTACTTTGGTCTATATTGATGCGGGACATAGACAGCCAGCTGATGACCAATCCATTAGTGCAATGGATGGCTGGAAGCATTTGTCTTTGCCTTTGCAATACCACAGAAGCAATGCATGGTCAATGTACAGCAATGACACACCTGTGTGAACAGCCAGGAGACCCCCCCCATGTTATGTTACATAGTTACATAGTTAGTACGGTCGAAAAAAGACATATGTCCATCAAGTTCAACCAGGGAATTAAGGGGTAGGGGTGTGGCGCGATATTGGGGAAGGGATGAGATTTTATATTTCTTCATAAGCATTAATCTTATTTTGTCAATTAGGAACATTCAGCACCCACCCGCTATCAAGGCAGCTGCCTATCATGTCATGCCCTACCTGCACAGGTGTGCTGGCTACTCAAATGATCCAATTAAGGAGGCCATTTAGTCAGCAGCAGCAGAAGTCCTGTGCCTGGACGCTCCAACAGCGGCCAGACACAAGCAGAAGCAGAAGCAGCAGAAGCAGCAGCAGCACCACCTTTTGTTTTTTGGCTGCAGCAGCAGCAGCAAGGCCCACAGGGCTGGCTAGCTGGCTAGCCAGCAAGCAGGTAGCAATGAAAGTAGGAATCTTTCTTTTTAACCCTGTAAGGGGGTGGTGCACTGTACCCGAAGATACTGCCATATCGGGTCAATGCATAGGGCGACGGAAGCAAGCTTCGAAATCGGCCCCCGTTCTCAAAAATCCATTTAATATATGGTCCCCAGATAGGGGACGTATCAGATATTAAACTGATAAGAACAGATACTACACTTGATCTTAGCCAAAAGGCCGAGAAGCGATAACCGTGAAAGGGGCGGGCCCAACAAGGTCCCCTTCATGGGCACTATCACTGCTTGCTGTCAGGGAGGCTGCCAGACAATTTTCCATGCACACTCTGGGCTGGGGGGCAGTCAACCACCAGTACACACAGCAGAACCTAAACCCATACCATTATTGCTAAGCAGCAAGACAGGGGCCCATTGCACTCCCACGGGGCCTTTTTAAATGCAATCCATAACCCGGATTTGCCAGGAACCCTTCTTACTCCTCCTACTTGCATGTGACACTGGGCTTAGGATCTGCATAGGAAACACACACACAAGCACACACCTACCTTTGTTGCCTGCAGATGCCTCCTTGGCTGTCCCCAAACGGTATCAAACCAACACCCACGGGAAGCTGTAAGCATAGAGGACATGCCTGCACCCCATTGGACTTACCTGTGTGGGTTAAATCCGGGTTATTTGACAACCTATGGCGGTGATGGTTCTGCTCAGGCAGAGCAGTGCTGATGCTCCTCATAAAGCTGTCGCTGCTGTGAAGGTTCTAGGTGACATCACAAATCCCTATGGTTACATACACAACAAAGCTGGGTTGTTGTTGTTTACACTCTGCAAGGCCTGTGGAAGTGAGTGACATCATAGCACTGTAGTTCTGAGGGTTCTAGATGGATGCAACAATCTCCTGTTGCTTCTATGAAGGCCATAATAGACGACATCACCAAACAGCTCCATAGTCACATACACAGCAAAGGAGAGATGTTGTTTACACCTAGTGATGTCAGTGGTATTGAGTGACATCACAGCACAGTGCTAAGGCTCCTGGGCCTGGACACAGCAGCGGCTGCAATATCTCAACGGAGAATACGTTTATATATATGTGTGTGTGTGCGCGTATATATATATATATATATATATATATATATATATATATATATATATATTTCTCCGCCGAAATCACTTTTAAACCCATTTCCACCTTTTTTTCCCTTCTCTTCCTCTTACTTTTTTTTCACGTTTTTTTACGTTTTTCTCCTTTTCGCCTCTTTTCTGGGCGTATTATTCTTCTTTTTCTTCTTTTTTTTCGTCTAATGCATACCCCATCAGTGCAGCAATGCTTATTCAATACCGCCAGCAGATGGAGACACTGGGGGATAATTTTCTAAGGATTTATACTGATTTTTCCTGTCTGAATTTGTCGCACAGAAAGTTGCAGGCCAAATATGTGTGACATTTCTGCGACTTTAGCTTCTAGAGCATTTTTACAACATTATACATAGGTGCTGAATACATAAAAAGCGACTGTTCAGCGACAGACAAGTCGCATCGGCTGAAAGTAGGCCAGAATGTCAGTCCATGTTGGAGCAGGTTTAGATACAGTCTAAAGTATAGATCTCAAAGTCTGTGCACAGAATTTAGCAAGGGCCTCGCACCTTCTGATGCATCAGGTAGGTGCACAATAGCATAGCCTAACCCTCTGTACTTTGGTCTATATTGATGCGGGACATAGACAGCCAGCTGATGACCAATCCATTAGTGCAATGGATGGCTGGAAGCATTTGTCTTTGCCTTTGCAATACCACAGAAGCAATGCATGGTCAATGTACAGCAATGACACACCTGTGTGAACAGCCAGGAGACCCCCCCCATGTTATGTTACATAGTTACATAGTTAGTACGGTCGAAAAAAGACATATGTCCATCAAGTTCAACCAGGGAATTAAGGGGTAGGGGTGTGGCGCGATATTGGGGAAGGGATGAGATTTTATATTTCTTCATAAGCATTAATCTTATTTTGTCAATTAGGAACATTCAGCACCCACCCGCTATCAAGGCAGCTGCCTATCATGTCATGCCCTACCTGCACAGGTGTGCTGGCTACTCAAATGATCCAATTAAGGAGGCCATTTAGTCAGCAGCAGCAGAAGTCCTGTGCCTGGACGCTCCAACAGCGGCCAGACACAAGCAGAAGCAGAAGCAGCAGAAGCAGCAGCAGCACCACCTTTTGTTTTTTGGCTGCAGCAGCAGCAGCAAGGCCCACAGGGCTGGCTAGCTGGCTAGCCAGCAAGCAGGTAGCAATGAAAGTAGGAATCTTTCTTTTTAACCCTGTAAGGGGGTGGTGCACTGTACCCGAAGATACTGCCATATCGGGTCAATGCATAGGGCGACGGAAGCAAGCTTCGAAATCGGCCCCCGTTCTCAAAAATCCATTTAATATATGGTCCCCAGATAGGGGACGTATCAGATATTAAACTGATAAGAACAGATACTACACTTGATCTTAGCCAAAAGGCCGAGAAGCGATAACCGTGAAAGGGGCGGGCCCAACAAGGTCCCCTTCATGGGCACTATCACTGCTTGCTGTCAGGGAGGCTGCCAGACAATTTTCCATGCACACTCTGGGCTGGGGGGCAGTCAACCACCAGTACACACAGCAGAACCTAAACCCATACCATTATTGCTAAGCAGCAAGACAGGGGCCCATTGCACTCCCACGGGGCCTTTTTAAATGCAATCCATAACCCGGATTTGCCAGGAACCCTTCTTACTCCTCCTACTTGCATGTGACACTGGGCTTAGGATCTGCATAGGAAACACACACACAAGCACACACCTACCTTTGTTGCCTGCAGATGCCTCCTTGGCTGTCCCCAAACGGTATCAAACCAACACCCACGGGAAGCTGTAAGCATAGAGGACATGCCTGCACCCCATTGGACTTACCTGTGTGGGTTAAATCCGGGTTATTTGACAACCTATGGCGGTGATGGTTCTGCTCAGGCAGAGCAGTGCTGATGCTCCTCATAAAGCTGTCGCTGCTGTGAAGGTTCTAGGTGACATCACAAATCCCTATGGTTACATACACAACAAAGCTGGGTTGTTGTTGTTTACACTCTGCAAGGCCTGTGGAAGTGAGTGACATCATAGCACTGTAGTTCTGAGGGTTCTAGATGGATGCAACAATCTCCTGTTGCTTCTATGAAGGCCATAATAGACGACATCACCAAACAGCTCCATAGTCACATACACAGCAAAGGAGAGATGTTGTTTACACCTAGTGATGTCAGTGGTATTGAGTGACATCACAGCACAGTGCTAAGGCTCCTGGGCCTGGACACAGCAGCGGCTGCAATATCTCAACGGAGAATACGTTTATATATATGTGTGTGTGTGCGCGTATATATATATATATATATATATATATATATATATATATATATTTCTCCGCCGAAATCACTTTTAAACCCATTTCCACCTTTTTTTCCCTTCTCTTCCTCTTACTTTTTTTTCACGTTTTTTTACGTTTTTCTCCTTTTCGCCTCTTTTCTGGGCGTATTATTCTTCTTTTTCTTCTTTTTTTTCGTCTAATGCATACCCCATCAGTGCAGCAATGCTTATTCAATACCGCCAGCAGATGGAGACACTGGGGGATAATTTTCTAAGGATTTATACTGATTTTTCCTGTCTGAATTTGTCGCACAGAAAGTTGCAGGCCAAATATGTGTGACATTTCTGCGACTTTAGCTTCTAGAGCATTTTTACAACATTATACATAGGTGCTGAATACATAAAAAGCGACTGTTCAGCGACAGACAAGTCGCATCGGCTGAAAGTAGGTGTCACGATGCCGGCTGGCAGGTAGTGGATCCTCTGTGCCAGAGAGGGATTGGCGTGGACCGTGCTAGAGGATCGGTTCTAAGTCACTACTGGTTTTCACCAGAGCCCGCCGCAAAGCGGGATGGTCTTGCTGCGGCGGTAGTGACCAGGTCGTATCCCCTAGCAACGGCTCAACCTCTCTGGCTGCTGAAGATAGGCGCGGTACAAGGGAGTAGACAGAAGCAAGGTCGGACGTAGCAGAAGGTCGGGGCAGGCAGCAAGGATCGTAGTCAGGGGCAACGGCAGAAGGTCTGGAATCACAGGCAAGGAACACACAAGGAACGCTTTCACTGGCACTAGGGCAACAAGATCCGGCGAGGGAGTGAAGGGGAAGTGAGGTGATATAGGGAAGTGCACAGGTGTAAACACTAATTGGAACCACTGCACCAATCAGCGGTGCAGTGGCCCTTTAAATCGCAAAGACCCGGCGCGCGCGCGCCCTAGGGAGCGGGGCCGCGCGCGCCGGGACAGAACTGACGGGGAGCGAGTAAGGTACGGGAGCCGGGGTGCGCATCGCGAGCGGGCGCTACCCGCATCGCGAATCGCATCCCGGCCGGAGGTAGTAACGCAGCGCCCCGGGTCCGTGGAACCGACCGGGGCGCTGCAGTGAGGGAAGTGTAGCGAGCGCTCCGGGGAGGAGCGGGGACCCGGAGCGCTCGGCGTAACAGTACCCCCCCCCTTGGGTCTCCCCCTCTTCTTGGGGCCTGAGAACCTGAGGATCAGACTTTTGTCCAGGATATTGTCCTCAGGTTCCCAGGACCTCTCTTCTGGACCACAACCCTCCCAATCCACTAAAAAAAAAGTTCTTCCCCTGACCTTTTTAGAGGCCAAAATCTCTTTGACAGAGAAGATGTCCGAGGAGCCGGAAACAGGAGTGGGAGGAACAGATTTAGGAGAAAAACGGTTGAGGATGAGAGGTTTAAGAAGAGAGACGTGAAAGGCATTAGGGATACGAAGAGAAGGAGGAAGAAGAAGTTTGTAAGAGACAGGATTAATTTGACACAAAACTTTAAAAGGACCAAGATAGCGTGGTCCCAACTTATAGCTCGGGACACGGAAACGGACATATTTAGCGGAGAGCCATACCTTGTCTCCAGGGGAAAAAATGGGAGGAGCTCTTCTTTTCTTATCTGCGAATCTCTTCATGCGAGAAGAAGCCTGTAAGAGAGAATTTTGGGTCTCTTTCCATATGGTGGAAAGATCACGAGAAATTTCATCCACAGCGGGCAGACCAGAGGGCAAGGGGGTAGGGAGGGGGGGAAGAGGGTGACGGCCGTACACCACGAAAAACGGAGATTTGGAGGAAGATTCAGAGATTCTGAAATTATACGAGAATTCGGCCCAAGGTAGAAGATCTGCCCAGTCATCCTGGCGGGAGGAAACAAAATGTCGTAAATAGTCACCCAAGATCTGGTTAATTCTCTCTACTTGTCCATTGGATTGAGGATGGTATGCAGAAGAAAAATTTAATTTAATCTTGAGTTGTTTACAGAGAGCCCTCCAGAATTTAGACACAAATTGGACGCCTCTATCCGAGACGATCTGTGTAGGCAACCCGTGAAGACGAAAAATGTGTACAAAAAATTGTTTAGCCAACTGAGGCGCTGAAGGAAGACCAGGAAGAGGGATGAAATGTGCCATTTTGGAGAATCGATCAACGACCACCCAAATAACAGTGTTGCCATGGGATGGGGGTAAGTCAGTAATAAAATCCATACCAATCAGAGACCAAGGTTGTTCGGGGACAGGTAGAGGATGAAGAAAACCAGCGGGCTTCTGGCGAGGAGTCTTATCCCGGGCACAGATAGTGCAGGCTCGCACAAAGTCCACCACATCAGTCTCTAGAGTCGGCCACCAATAGAAGCGAGAGATGAGTTGCACAGATTTCTTGATGCCCGCATGACCTGCGAGATGGGAGGAGTGACCCCATTTGAGGATCCCAAGGCGTTGGCGTGGAGAAACAAAGGTCTTTCCTGGAGGAGTTTGCCTGATGGAGGCTGGAGAAGTGGAAATCAGGCAGTCAGGAGGAATGATGTGTTGAGGAGAGAGTTCAATTTCAGAGGCATCTGAGGAACGAGAGAGAGCATCGGCCCTAATGTTTTTATCAGCAGGCCGAAAGTGAATTTCAAAATTAAATCGGGCAAAGAACAGAGACCACCTGGCCTGACGAGGATTCAGCCGTTGGGCAGACTGGAGGTAGGAGAGGTTCTTGTGATCGGTGTAAATAATAACTGGAAATCTTGATCCCTCCAGCAGATGCCTCCATTCCTCAAGTGCTAATTTAATGGCTAGAAGCTCTCGATCCCCGATGGAGTAGTTCCTCTCCGCCGGAGAGAAGGTCCTGGAAAAAAAACCACAAGTAACAGCATGCCCGGAAGAGTTTTTTTGTAGAAGGACAGCTCCAGCTCCCACTGAGGAGGCATCAACCTCCAATAGGAAGGGTTTAGATGGGTCAGGTCTGGAGAGCACGGGAGCCGAAGAAAAGGCAGACTTGAGTCGTTTAAAGGCGTCTTCCGCTTGAGGAGGCCAAGACTTGGGATCGGCATTTTTTTTTGTTAAAGCCACAATAGGAGCCACAATGGTAGAAAAATGTGGAATAAATTGCCTGTAATAATTGGCGAACCCCAAAAAACGTTGGATGGCACGGAGTCCGGAGGGGCGTGGCCAATCTAAGACGGCAGAGAGTTTATCTGGGTCCATTTGTAGTCCCTGGCCAGAGACCAAGTATCCTAGAAAAGGAAGAGATTGGCATTCAAACAGACATTTCTCTATTTTGGCATAGAGTTGATTATCACGAAGTCTCTGAAGAACCATACGGACATGCTGGCGGTGTTCTTCAAGATTGGCAGAAAAAATCAGGATATCGTCCAGATATACAACAACACAGGAGTATAGTAGATCACGAAAAATTTCATTAACAAAGTCTTGGAAGACGGCAGGGGCGTTGCATAGACCAAAGGGCATGACCAGATACTCAAAGTGTCCATCTCTGGTGTTAAATGCCGTTTTCCATTCATCCCCCTCTCTGATGCGGATGAGATTATAAGCACCTCTTAAGTCCAGTTTGGTAAAAATATGGGCACCTTGGAGACGATCAAAGAGTTCAGAGATGAGGGGTAGGGGGTAGCGGTTCTTAACCGTGATTTTATTAAGACCGCGGTAGTCAATGCAAGGACGTAGAGAGCCATCTTTTTTGGACACAAAGAAAAATCCGGCTCCGGCAGGAGAGGAGGATTTACGGATAAAGCCCTTTTTTAAATTTTCTTGGACGTATTCAGACATGGCAAGAGTCTCTGGGACGGACAGAGGATAGATTCTGCCCCGGGGTGGAGTAGTGCCCGGGAGGAGGTCAATGGGACAATCATAAGGCCTGTGAGGAGGTAGAGTCTCAGCTTGTTTTTTGCAAAAAACGTCCGCAAAGTCCATATAGGCCTTAGGGAGACCGGTTACATGAGGAAGCACAGGGACACGGCAAGGTTTACTGGGAACCGGTTTTAAGCAGTCCTTGGAACAAGAGGGCCCCCAACTCTTGATCTCCCCAGTGGACCAATCCAGGATTGGGGAATGGAGTTGAAGCCAGGGAAGTCCAAGAAGGATTTCAGAAGTGCAATTGGGGAGGACCAACAGTTCAATCCTCTCGTGATGAGATCCGATGCACATTAGAAGGGGCTCCGTGCGGAAACGTATAGTACAGTCCAATCTTTCATTGTTTACACAATTGATGTAGAGGGGTCTGGCGAGACTGGTCACCGGGATGTTGAACCTGTTGACGAGAGAGGCTAAGATGAAATTTCCTGCAGATCCAGAGTCCAAGAAGGCCACAGCAGAGAAGGAGAAGGCAGAGGCAGACATCCGCACAGGCACAGTAAGACGTGGAGAAGCAGAGTAGACATCAAGGACTGTCTCACCTTTGTGCGGAGTCAGCGGACGTCTTTCCAGGCGGGGAGGACGGATAGGACAATCCTTCAGGAAGTGTTCGGTACTAGCACAGTACAGGCAGAGATTCTCCATGCGGCGTCGTGTCCTCTCTTGGGGTGTCAGGCGAGACCGGTCGACCTGCATAGCCTCCACGGCGGGAGGCACAGGAACAGATTGCAGGGGACCAGAGGAGAGAGGAGCCGGGGAGAAGAAACGCCTCGTGCGAACAGAGTCCATATCCTGGCGGAGCTCCTGACGCCGTTCGGAAAAACGCATGTCAATGCGAGTGGCAAGATGGATGAGTTCATGTAGGTTAGCAGGGATTTCTCGTGCGGCCAGAACATCTTTAATGTTGCTGGATAGGCCTTTTTTAAAGGTCGCGCAGAGTGCCTCATTATTCCAGGATAATTCTGAAGCAAGGGTACGGAACTGTACGGCATACTCGCCAACGGAAGAATTACCCTGGACCAGGTTCAACAGGGCAGTCTCAGCAGAAGAGGCTCGGGCAGGATCCTCAAAGACACTTCGAATTTCCGAGAAGAAGGAGTGTACAGAGGCAGTGACGGGGTCATTGCGGTCCCAGAGCGGTGTGGCCCAAGCCAGGGCTTTTCCAGACAGCAGGCTGACTACGAAAGCCACCTTAGACCTTTCAGTGGGGAACTGGTCCGACATCATCTCCAAGTGTAATGAACATTGGGAAAGAAAGCCACGGCAAAACTTAGAGTCCCCATCAAATTTATCCGGCAAGGATAGTCGTATTCCAGAAGCGGCCACTCGCTGCGGAGGAGGTACAGGAGCTGGCGGAGGAGATGATTGCTGGAGCTGTGGTAGTAACTGTTGTAGCATAACAGTCAGTTGAGACAGCTGTTGGCCTTGTTGCGCAATCTGTTGTGACTGCTGGGCGACCACCGTGGTGAGGTCAGCGACAACTGGCAGAGGAACTTCAGCGGGATCCATGGCCGGATCTACTGTCACGATGCCGGCTGGCAGGTAGTGGATCCTCTGTGCCAGAGAGGGATTGGCGTGGACCGTGCTAGAGGATCGGTTCTAAGTCACTACTGGTTTTCACCAGAGCCCGCCGCAAAGCGGGATGGTCTTGCTGCGGCGGTAGTGACCAGGTCGTATCCCCTAGCAACGGCTCAACCTCTCTGGCTGCTGAAGATAGGCGCGGTACAAGGGAGTAGACAGAAGCAAGGTCGGACGTAGCAGAAGGTCGGGGCAGGCAGCAAGGATCGTAGTCAGGGGCAACGGCAGAAGGTCTGGAATCACAGGCAAGGAACACACAAGGAACGCTTTCACTGGCACTAGGGCAACAAGATCCGGCGAGGGAGTGAAGGGGAAGTGAGGTGATATAGGGAAGTGCACAGGTGTAAACACTAATTGGAACCACTGCACCAATCAGCGGTGCAGTGGCCCTTTAAATCGCAAAGACCCGGCGCGCGCGCGCCCTAGGGAGCGGGGCCGCGCGCGCCGGGACAGAACTGACGGGGAGCGAGTAAGGTACGGGAGCCGGGGTGCGCATCGCGAGCGGGCGCTACCCGCATCGCGAATCGCATCCCGGCCGGAGGTAGTAACGCAGCGCCCCGGGTCCGTGGAACCGACCGGGGCGCTGCAGTGAGGGAAGTGTAGCGAGCGCTCCGGGGAGGAGCGGGGACCCGGAGCGCTCGGCGTAACAGTAGGCCAGAATGTCAGTCCATGTTGGAGCAGGTTTAGATACAGTCTAAAGTATAGATCTCAAAGTCTGTGCACAGAATTTAGCAAGGGCCTCGCACCTTCTGATGCATCAGGTAGGTGCACAATAGCATAGCCTAACCCTCTGTACTTTGGTCTATATTGATGCGGGACATAGACAGCCAGCTGATGACCAATCCATTAGTGCAATGGATGGCTGGAAGCATTTGTCTTTGCCTTTGCAATACCACAGAAGCAATGCATGGTCAATGTACAGCAATGACACACCTGTGTGAACAGCCAGGAGACCCCCCCCATGTTATGTTACATAGTTACATAGTTAGTACGGTCGAAAAAAGACATATGTCCATCAAGTTCAACCAGGGAATTAAGGGGTAGGGGTGTGGCGCGATATTGGGGAAGGGATGAGATTTTATATTTCTTCATAAGCATTAATCTTATTTTGTCAATTAGGAACATTCAGCACCCACCCGCTATCAAGGCAGCTGCCTATCATGTCATGCCCTACCTGCACAGGTGTGCTGGCTACTCAAATGATCCAATTAAGGAGGCCATTTAGTCAGCAGCAGCAGAAGTCCTGTGCCTGGACGCTCCAACAGCGGCCAGACACAAGCAGAAGCAGAAGCAGCAGGAGCAGCAGCAGCACCACCTTTTGTTTTTTGGCTGCAGCAGCAGCAGCAAGGCCCACAGGGCTGGCTAGCTGGCTAGCCAGCAAGCAGGTAGCAATGAAAGTAGGAATCTTTCTTTTTAACCCTGTAAGGGGGTGGTGCACTGTACCCGAAGATACTGCCATATCGGGTCAATGCATAGGGCGACGGAAGCAAGCTTCGAAATCGGCCCCCGTTCTCAAAAATCCATTTAATATATGGTCCCCAGATAGGGGACGTATCAGATATTAAACTGATAAGAACAGATACTACACTTGATCTTAGCCAAAAGGCCGAGAAGCGATAACCGTGAAAGGGGCGGGCCCAACAAGGTCCCCTTCATGGGCACTATCACTGCTTGCTGTCAGGGAGGCTGCCAGACAATTTTCCATGCACACTCTGGGCTGGGGGGCAGTCAACCACCAGTACACACAGCAGAACCTAAACCCATACCATTATTGCTAAGCAGCAAGACAGGGGCCCATTGCACTCCCACGGGGCCTTTTTAAATGCAATCCATAACCCGGATTTGCCAGGAACCCTTCTTACTCCTCCTACTTGCATGTGACACTGGGCTTAGGATCTGCATAGGAAACACACACACAAGCACACACCTACCTTTGTTGCCTGCAGATGCCTCCTTGGCTGTCCCCAAACGGTATCAAACCAACACCCACGGGAAGCTGTAAGCATAGAGGACATGCCTGCACCCCATTGGACTTACCTGTGTGGGTTAAATCCGGGTTATTTGACAACCTATGGCGGTGATGGTTCTGCTCAGGCAGAGCAGTGCTGATGCTCCTCATAAAGCTGTCGCTGCTGTGAAGGTTCTAGGTGACATCACAAATCCCTATGGTTACATACACAACAAAGCTGGGTTGTTGTTGTTTACACTCTGCAAGGCCTGTGGAAGTGAGTGACATCATAGCACTGTAGTTCTGAGGGTTCTAGATGGATGCAACAATCTCCTGTTGCTTCTATGAAGGCCATAATAGACGACATCACCAAACAGCTCCATAGTCACATACACAGCAAAGGAGAGATGTTGTTTACACCTAGTGATGTCAGTGGTATTGAGTGACATCACAGCACAGTGCTAAGGCTCCTGGGCCTGGACACAGCAGCGGCTGCAATATCTCAACGGAGAATACGTTTATATATATGTGTGTGTGTGCGCGTATATATATATATATATATATATATATATATATATATATTTCTCCGCCGAAATCACTTTTAAACCCATTTCCACCTTTTTTTCCCTTCTCTTCCTCTTACTTTTTTTTCACGTTTTTTTACGTTTTTCTCCTTTTCGCCTCTTTTCTGGGCGTATTATTCTTCTTTTTCTTCTTTTTTTTCGTCTAATGCATACCCCATCAGTGCAGCAATGCTTATTCAATACCGCCAGCAGATGGAGACACTGGGGGATAATTTTCTAAGGATTTATACTGATTTTTCCTGTCTGAATTTGTCGCACAGAAAGTTGCAGGCCAAATATGTGTGACATTTCTGCGACTTTAGCTTCTAGAGCATTTTTACAACATTATACATAGGTGCTGAATACATAAAAAGCGACTGTTCAGCGACAGACAAGTCGCATCGGCTGAAAGTAGGCCAGAATGTCAGTCCATGTTGGAGCAGGTTTAGATACAGTCTAAAGTATAGATCTCAAAGTCTGTGCACAGAATTTAGCAAGGGCCTCGCACCTTCTGATGCATCAGGTAGGTGCACAATAGCATAGCCTAACCCTCTGTACTTTGGTCTATATTGATGCGGGACATAGACAGCCAGCTGATGACCAATCCATTAGTGCAATGGATGGCTGGAAGCATTTGTCTTTGCCTTTGCAATACCACAGAAGCAATGCATGGTCAATGTACAGCAATGACACACCTGTGTGAACAGCCAGGAGACCCCCCCCATGTTATGTTACATAGTTACATAGTTAGTACGGTCGAAAAAAGACATATGTCCATCAAGTTCAACCAGGGAATTAAGGGGTAGGGGTGTGGCGCGATATTGGGGAAGGGATGAGATTTTATATTTCTTCATAAGCATTAATCTTATTTTGTCAATTAGGAACATTCAGCACCCACCCGCTATCAAGGCAGCTGCCTATCATGTCATGCCCTACCTGCACAGGTGTGCTGGCTACTCAAATGATCCAATTAAGGAGGCCATTTAGTCAGCAGCAGCAGAAGTCCTGTGCCTGGACGCTCCAACAGCGGCCAGACACAAGCAGAAGCAGAAGCAGCAGAAGCAGCAGCAGCACCACCTTTTGTTTTTTGGCTGCAGCAGCAGCAGCAAGGCCCACAGGGCTGGCTAGCTGGCTAGCCAGCAAGCAGGTAGCAATGAAAGTAGGAATCTTTCTTTTTAACCCTGTAAGGGGGTGGTGCACTGTACCCGAAGATACTGCCATATCGGGTCAATGCATAGGGCGACGGAAGCAAGCTTCGAAATCGGCCCCCGTTCTCAAAAATCCATTTAATATATGGTCCCCAGATAGGGGACGTATCAGATATTAAACTGATAAGAACAGATACTACACTTGATCTTAGCCAAAAGGCCGAGAAGCGATAACCGTGAAAGGGGCGGGCCCAACAAGGTCCCCTTCATGGGCACTATCACTGCTTGCTGTCAGGGAGGCTGCCAGACAATTTTCCATGCACACTCTGGGCTGGGGGGCAGTCAACCACCAGTACACACAGCAGAACCTAAACCCATACCATTATTGCTAAGCAGCAAGACAGGGGCCCATTGCACTCCCACGGGGCCTTTTTAAATGCAATCCATAACCCGGATTTGCCAGGAACCCTTCTTACTCCTCCTACTTGCATGTGACACTGGGCTTAGGATCTGCATAGGAAACACACACACAAGCACACACCTACCTTTGTTGCCTGCAGATGCCTCCTTGGCTGTCCCCAAACGGTATCAAACCAACACCCACGGGAAGCTGTAAGCATAGAGGACATGCCTGCACCCCATTGGACTTACCTGTGTGGGTTAAATCCGGGTTATTTGACAACCTATGGCGGTGATGGTTCTGCTCAGGCAGAGCAGTGCTGATGCTCCTCATAAAGCTGTCGCTGCTGTGAAGGTTCTAGGTGACATCACAAATCCCTATGGTTACATACACAACAAAGCTGGGTTGTTGTTGTTTACACTCTGCAAGGCCTGTGGAAGTGAGTGACATCATAGCACTGTAGTTCTGAGGGTTCTAGATGGATGCAACAATCTCCTGTTGCTTCTATGAAGGCCATAATAGACGACATCACCAAACAGCTCCATAGTCACATACACAGCAAAGGAGAGATGTTGTTTACACCTAGTGATGTCAGTGGTATTGAGTGACATCACAGCACAGTGCTAAGGCTCCTGGGCCTGGACACAGCAGCGGCTGCAATATCTCAACGGAGAATACGTTTATATATATGTGTGTGTGTGCGCGTATATATATATATATATATATATAAATATATATATATATATATATATATATATATATTTCTCCGCCGAAATCACTTTTAAACCCATTTCCACCTTTTTTTCCCTTCTCTTCCTCTTACTTTTTTTTCACGTTTTTTTACGTTTTTCTCCTTTTCGCCTCTTTTCTGGGCGTATTATTCTTCTTTTTCTTCTTTTTTTTCGTCTAATGCATACCCCATCAGTGCAGCAATGCTTATTCAATACCGCCAGCAGATGGAGACACTGGGGGATAATTTTCTAAGGATTTATACTGATTTTTCCTGTCTGAATTTGTCGCACAGAAAGTTGCAGGCCAAATATGTGTGACATTTCTGCGACTTTAGCTTCTAGAGCATTTTTACAACATTATACATAGGTGCTGAATACATAAAAAGCGACTGTTCAGCGACAGACAAGTCGCATCGGCTGAAAGTAGGCCAGAATGTCAGTCCATGTTGGAGCAGGTTTAGATACAGTCTAAAGTATAGATCTCAAAGTCTGTGCACAGAATTTAGCAAGGGCCTCGCACCTTCTGATGCATCAGGTAGGTGCACAATAGCATAGCCTAACCCTCTGTACTTTGGTCTATATTGATGCGGGACATAGACAGCCAGCTGATGACCAATCCATTAGTGCAATGGATGGCTGGAAGCATTTGTCTTTGCCTTTGCAATACCACAGAAGCAATGCATGGTCAATGTACAGCAATGACACACCTGTGTGAACAGCCAGGAGACCCCCCCCATGTTATGTTACATAGTTACATAGTTAGTACGGTCGAAAAAAGACATATGTCCATCAAGTTCAACCAGGGAATTAAGGGGTAGGGGTGTGGCGCGATATTGGGGAAGGGATGAGATTTTATATTTCTTCATAAGCATTAATCTTATTTTGTCAATTAGGAACATTCAGCACCCACCCGCTATCAAGGCAGCTGCCTATCATGTCATGCCCTACCTGCACAGGTGTGCTGGCTACTCAAATGATCCAATTAAGGAGGCCATTTAGTCAGCAGCAGCAGAAGTCCTGTGCCTGGACGCTCCAACAGCGGCCAGACACAAGCAGAAGCAGAAGCAGCAGAAGCAGCAGCAGCACCACCTTTTGTTTTTTGGCTGCAGCAGCAGCAGCAAGGCCCACAGGGCTGGCTAGCTGGCTAGCCAGCAAGCAGGTAGCAATGAAAGTAGGAATCTTTCTTTTTAACCCTGTAAGGGGGTGGTGCACTGTACCCGAAGATACTGCCATATCGGGTCAATGCATAGGGCGACGGAAGCAAGCTTCGAAATCGGCCCCCGTTCTCAAAAATCCATTTAATATATGGTCCCCAGATAGGGGACGTATCAGATATTAAACTGATAAGAACAGATACTACACTTGATCTTAGCCAAAAGGCCGAGAAGCGATAACCGTGAAAGGGGCGGGCCCAACAAGGTCCCCTTCATGGGCACTATCACTGCTTGCTGTCAGGGAGGCTGCCAGACAATTTTCCATGCACACTCTGGGCTGGGGGGCAGTCAACCACCAGTACACACAGCAGAACCTAAACCCATACCATTATTGCTAAGCAGCAAGACAGGGGCCCATTGCACTCCCACGGGGCCTTTTTAAATGCAATCCATAACCCGGATTTGCCAGGAACCCTTCTTACTCCTCCTACTTGCATGTGACACTGGGCTTAGGATCTGCATAGGAAACACACACACAAGCACACACCTACCTTTGTTGCCTGCAGATGCCTCCTTGGCTGTCCCCAAACGGTATCAAACCAACACCCACGGGAAGCTGTAAGCATAGAGGACATGCCTGCACCCCATTGGACTTACCTGTGTGGGTTAAATCCGGGTTATTTGACAACCTATGGCGGTGATGGTTCTGCTCAGGCAGAGCAGTGCTGATGCTCCTCATAAAGCTGTCGCTGCTGTGAAGGTTCTAGGTGACATCACAAATCCCTATGGTTACATACACAACAAAGCTGGGTTGTTGTTGTTTACACTCTGCAAGGCCTGTGGAAGTGAGTGACATCATAGCACTGTAGTTCTGAGGGTTCTAGATGGATGCAACAATCTCCTGTTGCTTCTATGAAGGCCATAATAGACGACATCACCAAACAGCTCCATAGTCACATACACAGCAAAGGAGAGATGTTGTTTACACCTAGTGATGTCAGTGGTATTGAGTGACATCACAGCACAGTGCTAAGGCTCCTGGGCCTGGACACAGCAGCGGCTGCAATATCTCAACGGAGAATACGTTTATATATATGTGTGTGTGTGCGCGTATATATATATATATATATATATATATATATATATATATATATATTTCTCCGCCGAAATCACTTTTAAACCCATTTCCACCTTTTTTTCCCTTCTCTTCCTCTTACTTTTTTTTCACGTTTTTTTACGTTTTTCTCCTTTTCGCCTCTTTTCTGGGCGTATTATTCTTCTTTTTCTTCTTTTTTTTCGTCTAATGCATACCCCATCAGTGCAGCAATGCTTATTCAATACCGCCAGCAGATGGAGACACTGGGGGATAATTTTCTAAGGATTTATACTGATTTTTCCTGTCTGAATTTGTCGCACAGAAAGTTGCAGGCCAAATATGTGTGACATTTCTGCGACTTTAGCTTCTAGAGCATTTTTACAACATTATACATAGGTGCTGAATACATAAAAAGCGACTGTTCAGCGACAGACAAGTCGCATCGGCTGAAAGTAGGCCAGAATGTCAGTCCATGTTGGAGCAGGTTTAGATACAGTCTAAAGTATAGATCTCAAAGTCTGTGCACAGAATTTAGCAAGGGCCTCGCACCTTCTGATGCATCAGGTAGGTGCACAATAGCATAGCCTAACCCTCTGTACTTTGGTCTATATTGATGCGGGACATAGACAGCCAGCTGATGACCAATCCATTAGTGCAATGGATGGCTGGAAGCATTTGTCTTTGCCTTTGCAATACCACAGAAGCAATGCATGGTCAATGTACAGCAATGACACACCTGTGTGAACAGCCAGGAGACCCCCCCCCCATGTTATGTTACATAGTTACATAGTTAGTACGGTCGAAAAAAGACATATGTCCATCAAGTTCAACCAGGGAATTAAGGGGTAGGGGTGTGGCGCGATATTGGGGAAGGGATGAGATTTTATATTTCTTCATAAGCATTAATCTTATTTTGTCAATTAGGAACATTCAGCACCCACCCGCTATCAAGGCAGCTGCCTATCATGTCATGCCCTACCTGCACAGGTGTGCTGGCTACTCAAATGATCCAATTAAGGAGGCCATTTAGTCAGCAGCAGCAGAAGTCCTGTGCCTGGACGCTCCAACAGCGGCCAGACACAAGCAGAAGCAGAAGCAGCAGAAGCAGCAGCAGCACCACCTTTTGTTTTTTGGCTGCAGCAGCAGCAGCAAGGCCCACAGGGCTGGCTAGCTGGCTAGCCAGCAAGCAGGTAGCAATGAAAGTAGGAATCTTTCTTTTTAACCCTGTAAGGGGGTGGTGCACTGTACCCGAAGATACTGCCATATCGGGTCAATGCATAGGGCGACGGAAGCAAGCTTCGAAATCGGCCCCCGTTCTCAAAAATCCATTTAATATATGGTCCCCAGATAGGGGACGTATCAGATATTAAACTGATAAGAACAGATACTACACTTGATCTTAGCCAAAAGGCCGAGAAGCGATAACCGTGAAAGGGGCGGGCCCAACAAGGTCCCCTTCATGGGCACTATCACTGCTTGCTGTCAGGGAGGCTGCCAGACAATTTTCCATGCACACTCTGGGCTGGGGGGCAGTCAACCACCAGTACACACAGCAGAACCTAAACCCATACCATTATTGCTAAGCAGCAAGACAGGGGCCCATTGCACTCCCACGGGGCCTTTTTAAATGCAATCCATAACCCGGATTTGCCAGGAACCCTTCTTACTCCTCCTACTTGCATGTGACACTGGGCTTAGGATCTGCATAGGAAACACACACACAAGCACACACCTACCTTTGTTGCCTGCAGATGCCTCCTTGGCTGTCCCCAAACGGTATCAAACCAACACCCACGGGAAGCTGTAAGCATAGAGGACATGCCTGCACCCCATTGGACTTACCTGTGTGGGTTAAATCCGGGTTATTTGACAACCTATGGCGGTGATGGTTCTGCTCAGGCAGAGCAGTGCTGATGCTCCTCATAAAGCTGTCGCTGCTGTGAAGGTTCTAGGTGACATCACAAATCCCTATGGTTACATACACAACAAAGCTGGGTTGTTGTTGTTTACACTCTGCAAGGCCTGTGGAAGTGAGTGACATCATAGCACTGTAGTTCTGAGGGTTCTAGATGGATGCAACAATCTCCTGTTGCTTCTATGAAGGCCATAATAGACGACATCACCAAACAGCTCCATAGTCACATACACAGCAAAGGAGAGATGTTGTTTACACCTAGTGATGTCAGTGGTATTGAGTGACATCACAGCACAGTGCTAAGGCTCCTGGGCCTGGACACAGCAGCGGCTGCAATATCTCAACGGAGAATACGTTTATATATATGTGTGTGTGTGCGCGTATATATATATATATATATATATATATATATATATATATATTTCTCCGCCGAAATCACTTTTAAACCCATTTCCACCTTTTTTTCCCTTCTCTTCCTCTTACTTTTTTTTCACGTTTTTTTTACGTTTTTCTCCTTTTCGCCTCTTTTCTGGGCGTATTATTCTTCTTTTTCTTCTTTTTTTTCGTCTAATGCATACCCCATCAGTGCAGCAATGCTTATTCAATACCGCCAGCAGATGGAGACACTGGGGGATAATTTTCTAAGGATTTATACTGATTTTTCCTGTCTGAATTTGTCGCACAGAAAGTTGCAGGCCAAATATGTGTGACATTTCTGCGACTTTAGCTTCTAGAGCATTTTTACAACATTATACATAGGTGCTGAATACATAAAAAGCGACTGTTCAGCGACAGACAAGTCGCATCGGCTGAAAGTAGGCCAGAATGTCAGTCCATGTTGGAGCAGGTTTAGATACAGTCTAAAGTATAGATCTCAAAGTCTGTGCACAGAATTTAGCAAGGGCCTCGCACCTTCTGATGCATCAGGTAGGTGCACAATAGCATAGCCTAACCCTCTGTACTTTGGTCTATATTGATGCGGGACATAGACAGCCAGCTGATGACCAATCCATTAGTGCAATGGATGGCTGGAAGCATTTGTCTTTGCCTTTGCAATACCACAGAAGCAATGCATGGTCAATGTACAGCAATGACACACCTGTGTGAACAGCCAGGAGACCCCCCCCATGTTATGTTACATAGTTACATAGTTAGTACGGTCGAAAAAAGACATATGTCCATCAAGTTCAACCAGGGAATTAAGGGGTAGGGGTGTGGCGCGATATTGGGGAAGGGATGAGATTTTATATTTCTTCATAAGCATTAATCTTATTTTGTCAATTAGGAACATTCAGCACCCACCCGCTATCAAGGCAGCTGCCTATCATGTCATGCCCTACCTGCACAGGTGTGCTGGCTACTCAAATGATCCAATTAAGGAGGCCATTTAGTCAGCAGCAGCAGAAGTCCTGTGCCTGGACGCTCCAACAGCGGCCAGACACAAGCAGAAGCAGAAGCAGCAGAAGCAGCAGCAGCACCACCTTTTGTTTTTTGGCTGCAGCAGCAGCAGCAAGGCCCACAGGGCTGGCTAGCTGGCTAGCCAGCAAGCAGGTAGCAATGAAAGTAGGAATCTTTCTTTTTAACCCTGTAAGGGGGTGGTGCACTGTACCCGAAGATACTGCCATATCGGGTCAATGCATAGGGCGACGGAAGCAAGCTTCGAAATCGGCCCCCGTTCTCAAAAATCCATTTAATATATGGTCCCCAGATAGGGGACGTATCAGATATTAAACTGATAAGAACAGATACTACACTTGATCTTAGCCAAAAGGCCGAGAAGCGATAACCGTGAAAGGGGCGGGCCCAACAAGGTCCCCTTCATGGGCACTATCACTGCTTGCTGTCAGGGAGGCTGCCAGACAATTTTCCATGCACACTCTGGGCTGGGGGGCAGTCAACCACCAGTACACACAGCAGAACCTAAACCCATACCATTATTGCTAAGCAGCAAGACAGGGGCCCATTGCACTCCCACGGGGCCTTTTTAAATGCAATCCATAACCCGGATTTGCCAGGAACCCTTCTTACTCCTCCTACTTGCATGTGACACTGGGCTTAGGATCTGCATAGGAAACACACACACAAGCACACACCTACCTTTGTTGCCTGCAGATGCCTCCTTGGCTGTCCCCAAACGGTATCAAACCAACACCCACGGGAAGCTGTAAGCATAGAGGACATGCCTGCACCCCATTGGACTTACCTGTGTGGGTTAAATCCGGGTTATTTGACAACCTATGGCGGTGATGGTTCTGCTCAGGCAGAGCAGTGCTGATGCTCCTCATAAAGCTGTCGCTGCTGTGAAGGTTCTAGGTGACATCACAAATCCCTATGGTTACATACACAACAAAGCTGGGTTGTTGTTGTTTACACTCTGCAAGGCCTGTGGAAGTGAGTGACATCATAGCACTGTAGTTCTGAGGGTTCTAGATGGATGCAACAATCTCCTGTTGCTTCTATGAAGGCCATAATAGACGACATCACCAAACAGCTCCATAGTCACATACACAGCAAAGGAGAGATGTTGTTTACACCTAGTGATGTCAGTGGTATTGAGTGACATCACAGCACAGTGCTAAGGCTCCTGGGCCTGGACACAGCAGCGGCTGCAATATCTCAACGGAGAATACGTTTATATATATGTGTGTGTGTGCGCGTATATATATATATATATATATATATATATATATATATATATATATTTCTCCGCCGAAATCACTTTTAAACCCATTTCCACCTTTTTTTCCCTTCTCTTCCTGTTACTTTTTTTTCACGTTTTTTTACGTTTTTCTCCTTTTCGCCTCTTTTCTGGGCGTATTATTCTTCTTTTTCTTCTTTTTTTTCGTCTAATGCATACCCCATCAGTGCAGCAATGCTTATTCAATACCGCCAGCAGATGGAGACACTGGGGGATAATTTTCTAAGGATTTATACTGATTTTTCCTGTCTGAATTTGTCGCACAGAAAGTTGCAGGCCAAATATGTGTGACATTTCTGCGACTTTAGCTTCTAGAGCATTTTTACAACATTATACATAGGTGCTGAATACATAAAAAGCGACTGTTCAGCGACAGACAAGTCGCATCGGCTGAAAGTAGGCCAGAATGTCAGTCCATGTTGGAGCAGGTTTAGATACAGTCTAAAGTATAGATCTCAAAGTCTGTGCACAGAATTTAGCAAGGGCCTCGCACCTTCTGATGCATCAGGTAGGTGCACAATAGCATAGCCTAACCCTCTGTACTTTGGTCTATATTGATGCGGGACATAGACAGCCAGCTGATGACCAATCCATTAGTGCAATGGATGGCTGGAAGCATTTGTCTTTGCCTTTGCAATACCACAGAAGCAATGCATGGTCAATGTACAGCAATGACACACCTGTGTGAACAGCCAGGAGACCCCCCCCATGTTATGTTACATAGTTACATAGTTAGTACGGTCGAAAAAAGACATATGTCCATCAAGTTCAACCAGGGAATTAAGGGGTAGGGGTGTGGCGCGATATTGGGGAAGGGATGAGATTTTATATTTCTTCATAAGCATTAATCTTATTTTGTCAATTAGGAACATTCAGCACCCACCCGCTATCAAGGCAGCTGCCTATCATGTCATGCCCTACCTGCACAGGTGTGCTGGCTACTCAAATGATCCAATTAAGGAGGCCATTTAGTCAGCAGCAGCAGAAGTCCTGTGCCTGGACGCTCCAACAGCGGCCAGACACAAGCAGAAGCAGAAGCAGCAGAAGCAGCAGCAGCACCACCTTTTGTTTTTTGGCTGCAGCAGCAGCAGCAAGGCCCACAGGGCTGGCTAGCTGGCTAGCCAGCAAGCAGGTAGCAATGAAAGTAGGAATCTTTCTTTTTAACCCTGTAAGGGGGTGGTGCACTGTACCCGAAGATACTGCCATATCGGGTCAATGCATAGGGCGACGGAAGCAAGCTTCGAAATCGGCCCCCGTTCTCAAAAATCCATTTAATATATGGTCCCCAGATAGGGGACGTATCAGATATTAAACTGATAAGAACAGATACTACACTTGATCTTAGCCAAAAGGCCGAGAAGCGATAACCGTGAAAGGGGCGGGCCCAACAAGGTCCCCTTCATGGGCACTATCACTGCTTGCTGTCAGGGAGGCTGCCAGACAATTTTCCATGCACACTCTGGGCTGGGGGGCAGTCAACCACCAGTACACACAGCAGAACCTAAACCCATACCATTATTGCTAAGCAGCAAGACAGGGGCCCATTGCACTCCCACGGGGCCTTTTTAAATGCAATCCATAACCCGGATTTGCCAGGAACCCTTCTTACTCCTCCTACTTGCATGTGACACTGGGCTTAGGATCTGCATAGGAAACACACACACAAGCACACACCTACCTTTGTTGCCTGCAGATGCCTCCTTGGCTGTCCCCAAACGGTATCAAACCAACACCCACGGGAAGCTGTAAGCATAGAGGACATGCCTGCACCCCATTGGACTTACCTGTGTGGGTTAAATCCGGGTTATTTGACAACCTATGGCGGTGATGGTTCTGCTCAGGCAGAGCAGTGCTGATGCTCCTCATAAAGCTGTCGCTGCTGTGAAGGTTCTAGGTGACATCACAAATCCCTATGGTTACATACACAACAAAGCTGGGTTGTTGTTGTTTACACTCTGCAAGGCCTGTGGAAGTGAGTGACATCATAGCACTGTAGTTCTGAGGGTTCTAGATGGATGCAACAATCTCCTGTTGCTTCTATGAAGGCCATAATAGACGACATCACCAAACAGCTCCATAGTCACATACACAGCAAAGGAGAGATGTTGTTTACACCTAGTGATGTCAGTGGTATTGAGTGACATCACAGCACAGTGCTAAGGCTCCTGGGCCTGGACACAGCAGCGGCTGCAATATCTCAACGGAGAATACGTTTATATATATGTGTGTGTGTGCGCGTATATATATATATATATATATATATATATATATATATATATATATATTCTCCGCCGAAATCACTTTTAAACCCATTTCCACCTTTTTTTCCCTTCTCTTCCTGTTACTTTTTTTTCACGTTTTTTTACGTTTTTCTCCTTTTCGCCTCTTTTCTGGGCGTATTATTCTTCTTTTTCTTCTTTTTTTTCGTCTAATGCATACCCCATCAGTGCAGCAATGCTTATTCAATACCGCCAGCAGATGGAGACACTGGGGGATAATTTTCTAAGGATTTATACTGATTTTTCCTGTCTGAATTTGTCGCACAGAAAGTTGCAGGCCAAATATGTGTGACATTTCTGCGACTTTAGCTTCTAGAGCATTTTTACAACATTATACATAGGTGCTGAATACATAAAAAGCGACTGTTCAGCGACAGACAAGTCGCATCGGCTGAAAGTAGGCCAGAATGTCAGTCCATGTTGGAGCAGGTTTAGATACAGTCTAAAGTATAGATCTCAAAGTCTGTGCACAGAATTTAGCAAGGGCCTCGCACCTTCTGATGCATCAGGTAGGTGCACAATAGCATAGCCTAACCCTCTGTACTTTGGTCTATATTGATGCGGGACATAGACAGCCAGCTGATGACCAATCCATTAGTGCAATGGATGGCTGGAAGCATTTGTCTTTGCCTTTGCAATACCACAGAAGCAATGCATGGTCAATGTACAGCAATGACACACCTGTGTGAACAGCCAGGAGACCCCCCCCATGTTATGTTACATAGTTACATAGTTAGTACGGTCGAAAAAAGACATATGTCCATCAAGTTCAACCAGGGAATTAAGGGGTAGGGGTGTGGCGCGATATTGGGGAAGGGATGAGATTTTATATTTCTTCATAAGCATTAATCTTATTTTGTCAATTAGGAACATTCAGCACCCACCCGCTATCAAGGCAGCTGCCTATCATGTCATGCCCTACCTGCACAGGTGTGCTGGCTACTCAAATGATCCAATTAAGGAGGCCATTTAGTCAGCAGCAGCAGAAGTCCTGTGCCTGGACGCTCCAACAGCGGCCAGACACAAGCAGAAGCAGAAGCAGCAGAAGCAGCAGCAGCACCACCTTTTGTTTTTTGGCTGCAGCAGCAGCAGCAAGGCCCACAGGGCTGGCTAGCTGGCTAGCCAGCAAGCAGGTAGCAATGAAAGTAGGAATCTTTCTTTTTAACCCTGTAAGGGGGTGGTGCACTGTACCCGAAGATACTGCCATATCGGGTCAATGCATAGGGCGACGGAAGCAAGCTTCGAAATCGGCCCCGTTCTCAAAAATCCATTTAATATATGGTCCCCAGATAGGGGACGTATCAGATATTAAACTGATAAGAACAGATACTACACTTGATCTTAGCCAAAAGGCCGAGAAGCGATAACCGTGAAAGGGGCGGGCCCAACAAGGTCCCCTTCATGGGCACTATCACTGCTTGCTGTCAGGGAGGCTGCCAGACAATTTTCCATGCACACTCTGGGCTGGGGGGCAGTCAACCACCAGTACACACAGCAGAACCTAAACCCATACCATTATTGCTAAGCAGCAAGACAGGGGCCCATTGCACTCCCACGGGGCCTTTTTAAATGCAATCCATAACCCGGATTTGCCAGGAACCCTTCTTACTCCTCCTACTTGCATGTGACACTGGGCTTAGGATCTGCATAGGAAACACACACACAAGCACACACCTACCTTTGTTGCCTGCAGATGCCTCCTTGGCTGTCCCCAAACGGTATCAAACCAACACCCACGGGAAGCTGTAAGCATAGAGGACATGCCTGCACCCCATTGGACTTACCTGTGTGGGTTAAATCCGGGTTATTTGACAACCTATGGCGGTGATGGTTCTGCTCAGGCAGAGCAGTGCTGATGCTCCTCATAAAGCTGTCGCTGCTGTGAAGGTTCTAGGTGACATCACAAATCCCTATGGTTACATACACAACAAAGCTGGGTTGTTGTTGTTTACACTCTGCAAGGCCTGTGGAAGTGAGTGACATCATAGCACTGTAGTTCTGAGGGTTCTAGATGGATGCAACAATCTCCTGTTGCTTCTATGAAGGCCATAATAGACGACATCACCAAACAGCTCCATAGTCACATACACAGCAAAGGAGAGATGTTGTTTACACCTAGTGATGTCAGTGGTATTGAGTGACATCACAGCACAGTGCTAAGGCTCCTGGGCCTGGACACAGCAGCGGCTGCAATATCTCAACGGAGAATACGTTTATATATATGTGTGTGTGTGCGCGTATATATATATATATATATATATATATATATATATATATATATATTTCTCCGCCGAAATCACTTTTAAACCCATTTCCACCTTTTTTTCCCTTCTCTTCCTCTTACTTTTTTTTCACGTTTTTTTACGTTTTTCTCCTTTTCGCCTCTTTTCTGGGCGTATTATTCTTCTTTTTCTTCTTTTTTTTCGTCTAATGCATACCCCATCAGTGCAGCAATGCTTATTCAATACCGCCAGCAGATGGAGACACTGGGGGATAATTTTCTAAGGATTTATACTGATTTTTCCTGTCTGAATTTGTCGCACAGAAAGTTGCAGGCCAAATATGTGTGACATTTCTGCGACTTTAGCTTCTAGAGCATTTTTACAACATTATACATAGGTGCTGAATACATAAAAAGCGACTGTTCAGCGACAGACAAGTCGCATCGGCTGAAAGTAGGCCAGAATGTCAGTCCATGTTGGAGCAGGTTTAGATACAGTCTAAAGTATAGATCTCAAAGTCTGTGCACAGAATTTAGCAAGGGCCTCGCACCTTCTGATGCATCAGGTAGGTGCACAATAGCATAGCCTAACCCTCTGTACTTTGGTCTATATTGATGCGGGACATAGACAGCCAGCTGATGACCAATCCATTAGTGCAATGGATGGCTGGAAGCATTTGTCTTTGCCTTTGCAATACCACAGAAGCAATGCATGGTCAATGTACAGCAATGACACACCTGTGTGAACAGCCAGGAGACCCCCCCCATGTTATGTTACATAGTTACATAGTTAGTACGGTCGAAAAAAGACATATGTCCATCAAGTTCAACCAGGGAATTAAGGGGTAGGGGTGTGGCGCGATATTGGGGAAGGGATGAGATTTTATATTTCTTCATAAGCATTAATCTTATTTTGTCAATTAGGAACATTCAGCACCCACCCGCTATCAAGGCAGCTGCCTATCATGTCATGCCCTACCTGCACAGGTGTGCTGGCTACTCAAATGATCCAATTAAGGAGGCCATTTAGTCAGCAGCAGCAGAAGTCCTGTGCCTGGACGCTCCAACAGCGGCCAGACACAAGCAGAAGCAGAAGCAGCAGAAGCAGCAGCAGCACCACCTTTTGTTTTTTGGCTGCAGCAGCAGCAGCAAGGCCCACAGGGCTGGCTAGCTGGCTAGCCAGCAAGCAGGTAGCAATGAAAGTAGGAATCTTTCTTTTTAACCCTGTAAGGGGGTGGTGCACTGTACCCGAAGATACTGCCATGTCGGGTCAATGCATAGGGCGACGGAAGCAAGCTTCGAAATCGGCCCCCGTTCTCAAAAATCCATTTAATATATGGTCCCCAGATAGGGGACGTATCAGATATTAAACTGATAAGAACAGATACTACACTTGATCTTAGCCAAAAGGCCGAGAAGCGATAACCGTGAAAGGGGCGGGCCCAACAAGGTCCCCTTCATGGGCACTATCACTGCTTGCTGTCAGGGAGGCTGCCAGACAATTTTCCATGCACACTCTGGGCTGGGGGGCAGTCAACCACCAGTACACACAGCAGAACCTAAACCCATACCATTATTGCTAAGCAGCAAGACAGGGGCCCATTGCACTCCCACGGGGCCTTTTTAAATGCAATCCATAACCCGGATTTGCCAGGAACCCTTCTTACTCCTCCTACTTGCATGTGACACTGGGCTTAGGATCTGCATAGGAAACACACACACAAGCACACACCTACCTTTGTTGCCTGCAGATGCCTCCTTGGCTGTCCCCAAACGGTATCAAACCAACACCCACGGGAAGCTGTAAGCATAGAGGACATGCCTGCACCCCATTGGACTTACCTGTGTGGGTTAAATCCGGGTTATTTGACAACCTATGGCGGTGATGGTTCTGCTCAGGCAGAGCAGTGCTGATGCTCCTCATAAAGCTGTCGCTGCTGTGAAGGTTCTAGGTGACATCACAAATCCCTATGGTTACATACACAACAAAGCTGGGTTGTTGTTGTTTACACTCTGCAAGGCCTGTGGAAGTGAGTGACATCATAGCACTGTAGTTCTGAGGGTTCTAGATGGATGCAACAATCTCCTGTTGCTTCTATGAAGGCCATAATAGACGACATCACCAAACAGCTCCATAGTCACATACACAGCAAAGGAGAGATGTTGTTTACACCTAGTGATGTCAGTGGTATTGAGTGACATCACAGCACAGTGCTAAGGCTCCTGGGCCTGGACACAGCAGCGGCTGCAATATCTCAACGGAGAATACGTTTATATATATGTGTGTGTGTGCGCGTATATATATATATATATATATATATATATATATATATATATATATTTCTCCGCCGAAATCACTTTTAAACCCATTTCCACCTTTTTTTCCCTTCTCTTCCTCTTACTTTTTTTTCACGTTTTTTTACGTTTTTCTCCTTTTCGCCTCTTTTCTGGGCGTATTATTCTTCTTTTTCTTCTTTTTTTTCGTCTAATGCATACCCCATCAGTGCAGCAATGCTTATTCAATACCGCCAGCAGATGGAGACACTGGGGGATAATTTTCTAAGGATTTATACTGATTTTTCCTGTCTGAATTTGTCGCACAGAAAGTTGCAGGCCAAATATGTGTGACATTTCTGCGACTTTAGCTTCTAGAGCATTTTTACAACATTATACATAGGTGCTGAATACATAAAAAGCGACTGTTCAGCGACAGACAAGTCGCATCGGCTGAAAGTAGGCCAGAATGTCAGTCCATGTTGGAGCAGGTTTAGATACAGTCTAAAGTATAGATCTCAAAGTCTGTGCACAGAATTTAGCAAGGGCCTCGCACCTTCTGATGCATCAGGTAGGTGCACAATAGCATAGCCTAACCCTCTGTACTTTGGTCTATATTGATGCGGGACATAGACAGCCAGCTGATGACCAATCCATTAGTGCAATGGATGGCTGGAAGCATTTGTCTTTGCCTTTGCAATACCACAGAAGCAATGCATGGTCAATGTACAGCAATGACACACCTGTGTGAACAGCCAGGAGACCCCCCCCCATGTTATGTTACATAGTTACATAGTTAGTACGGTCGAAAAAAGACATATGTCCATCAAGTTCAACCAGGGAATTAAGGGGTAGGGGTGTGGCGCGATATTGGGGAAGGGATGAGATTTTATATTTCTTCATAAGCATTAATCTTATTTTGTCAATTAGGAACATTCAGCACCCACCCGCTATCAAGGCAGCTGCCTATCATGTCATGCCCTACCTGCACAGGTGTGCTGGCTACTCAAATGATCCAATTAAGGAGGCCATTTAGTCAGCAGCAGCAGAAGTCCTGTGCCTGGACGCTCCAACAGCGGCCAGACACAAGCAGAAGCAGAAGCAGCAGAAGCAGCAGCAGCACCACCTTTTGTTTTTTGGCTGCAGCAGCAGCAGCAAGGCCCACAGGGCTGGCTAGCTGGCTAGCCAGCAAGCAGGTAGCAATGAAAGTAGGAATCTTTCTTTTTAACCCTGTAAGGGGGTGGTGCACTGTACCCGAAGATACTGCCATATCGGGTCAATGCATAGGGCGACGGAAGCAAGCTTCGAAATCGGCCCCCGTTCTCAAAAATCCATTTAATATATGGTCCCCAGATAGGGGACGTATCAGATATTAAACTGATAAGAACAGATACTACACTTGATCTTAGCCAAAAGGCCGAGAAGCGATAACCGTGAAAGGGGCGGGCCCAACAAGGTCCCCTTCATGGGCACTATCACTGCTTGCTGTCAGGGAGGCTGCCAGACAATTTTCCATGCACACTCTGGGCTGGGGGGCAGTCAACCACCAGTACACACAGCAGAACCTAAACCCATACCATTATTGCTAAGCAGCAAGACAGGGGCCCATTGCACTCCCACGGGGCCTTTTTAAATGCAATCCATAACCCGGATTTGCCAGGAACCCTTCTTACTCCTCCTACTTGCATGTGACACTGGGCTTAGGATCTGCATAGGAAACACACACACAAGCACACACCTACCTTTGTTGCCTGCAGATGCCTCCTTGGCTGTCCCCAAACGGTATCAAACCAACACCCACGGGAAGCTGTAAGCATAGAGGACATGCCTGCACCCCATTGGACTTACCTGTGTGGGTTAAATCCGGGTTATTTGACAACCTATGGCGGTGATGGTTCTGCTCAGGCAGAGCAGTGCTGATGCTCCTCATAAAGCTGTCGCTGCTGTGAAGGTTCTAGGTGACATCACAAATCCCTATGGTTACATACACAACAAAGCTGGGTTGTTGTTGTTTACACTCTGCAAGGCCTGTGGAAGTGAGTGACATCATAGCACTGTAGTTCTGAGGGTTCTAGATGGATGCAACAATCTCCTGTTGCTTCTATGAAGGCCATAATAGACGACATCACCAAACAGCTCCATAGTCACATACACAGCAAAGGAGAGATGTTGTTTACACCTAGTGATGTCAGTGGTATTGAGTGACATCACAGCACAGTGCTAAGGCTCCTGGGCCTGGACACAGCAGCGGCTGCAATATCTCAACGGAGAATACGTTTATATATATGTGTGTGTGTGCGCGTATATATATATATATATATATATATATATATATATATATATATATTTCTCCGCCGAAATCACTTTTAAACCCATTTCCACCTTTTTTTCCCTTCTCTTCCTCTTACTTTTTTTTCACGTTTTTTTACGTTTTTCTCCTTTTCGCCTCTTTTCTGGGCGTATTATTCTTCTTTTTCTTCTTTTTTTTCGTCTAATGCATACCCCATCAGTGCAGCAATGCTTATTCAATACCGCCAGCAGATGGAGACACTGGGGGATAATTTTCTAAGGATTTATACTGATTTTTCCTGTCTGAATTTGTCGCACAGAAAGTTGCAGGCCAAATATGTGTGACATTTCTGCGACTTTAGCTTCTAGAGCATTTTTACAACATTATACATAGGTGCTGAATACATAAAAAGCGACTGTTCAGCGACAGACAAGTCGCATCGGCTGAAAGTAGGCCAGAATGTCAGTCCATGTTGGAGCAGGTTTAGATACAGTCTAAAGTATAGATCTCAAAGTCTGTGCACAGAATTTAGCAAGGGCCTCGCACCTTCTGATGCATCAGGTAGGTGCACAATAGCATAGCCTAACCCTCTGTACTTTGGTCTATATTGATGCGGGACATAGACAGCCAGCTGATGACCAATCCATTAGTGCAATGGATGGCTGGAAGCATTTGTCTTTGCCTTTGCAATACCACAGAAGCAATGCATGGTCAATGTACAGCAATGACACACCTGTGTGAACAGCCAGGAGACCCCCCCCATGTTATGTTACATAGTTACATAGTTAGTACGGTCGAAAAAAGACATATGTCCATCAAGTTCAACCAGGGAATTAAGGGGTAGGGGTGTGGCGCGATATTGGGGAAGGGATGAGATTTTATATTTCTTCATAAGCATTAATCTTATTTTGTCAATTAGGAACATTCAGCACCCACCCGCTATCAAGGCAGCTGCCTATCATGTCATGCCCTACCTGCACAGGACAGGTGTGCTGGCTACTCAAATGATCCAATTAAGGAGGCCATTTAGTCAGCAGCAGCAGAAGTCCTGTGCCTGGACGCTCCAACAGCGGCCAGACACAAGCAGAAGCAGAAGCAGCAGAAGCAGCAGCAGCACCACCTTTTGTTTTTTGGCTGCAGCAGCAGCAGCAAGGCCCACAGGGCTGGCTAGCTGGCTAGCCAGCAAGCAGGTAGCAATGAAAGTAGGAATCTTTCTTTTTAACCCTGTAAGGGGGTGGTGCACTGTACCCGAAGATACTGCCATGTCGGGTCAATGCATAGGGCGACGGAAGCAAGCTTCGAAATCGGCCCCCGTTCTCAAAAATCCATTTAATATATGGTCCCCAGATAGGGGACGTATCAGATATTAAACTGATAAGAACAGATACTACACTTGATCTTAGCCAAAAGGCCGAGAAGCGATAACCGTGAAAGGGGCGGGCCCAACAAGGTCCCCTTCATGGGCACTATCACTGCTTGCTGTCAGGGAGGCTGCCAGACAATTTTCCATGCACACTCTGGGCTGGGGGGCAGTCAACCACCAGTACACACAGCAGAACCTAAACCCATACCATTATTGCTAAGCAGCAAGACAGGGGCCCATTGCACTCCCACGGGGCCTTTTTAAATGCAATCCATAACCCGGATTTGCCAGGAACCCTTCTTACTCCTCCTACTTGCATGTGACACTGGGCTTAGGATCTGCATAGGAAACACACACACAAGCACACACCTACCTTTGTTGCCTGCAGATGCCTCCTTGGCTGTCCCCAAACGGTATCAAACCAACACCCACGGGAAGCTGTAAGCATAGAGGACATGCCTGCACCCCATTGGACTTACCTGTGTGGGTTAAATCCGGGTTATTTGACAACCTATGGCGGTGATGGTTCTGCTCAGGCAGAGCAGTGCTGATGCTCCTCATAAAGCTGTCGCTGCTGTGAAGGTTCTAGGTGACATCACAAATCCCTATGGTTACATACACAACAAAGCTGGGTTGTTGTTGTTTACACTCTGCAAGGCCTGTGGAAGTGAGTGACATCATAGCACTGTAGTTCTGAGGGTTCTAGATGGATGCAACAATCTCCTGTTGCTTCTATGAAGGCCATAATAGACGACATCACCAAACAGCTCCATAGTCACATACACAGCAAAGGAGAGATGTTGTTTACACCTAGTGATGTCAGTGGTATTGAGTGACATCACAGCACAGTGCTAAGGCTCCTGGGCCTGGACACAGCAGCGGCTGCAATATCTCAACGGAGAATACGTTTATATATATGTGTGTGTGTGCGCGTATATATATATATATATATATATATATATATATATATATATATATTTCTCCGCCGAAATCACTTTTAAACCCATTTCCACCTTTTTTTCCCTTCTCTTCCTCTTACTTTTTTTTCACGTTTTTTTACGTTTTTCTCCTTTTCGCCTCTTTTCTGGGCGTATTATTCTTCTTTTTCTTCTTTTTTTTCGTCTAATGCATACCCCATCAGTGCAGCAATGCTTATTCAATACCGCCAGCAGATGGAGACACTGGGGGATAATTTTCTAAGGATTTATACTTATTTTTCCTGTCTGAATTTGTCGCACAGAAAGTTGCAGGCCAAATATGTGTGACATTTCTGCGACTTTAGCTTCTAGAGCATTTTTACAACATTATACATAGGTGCTGAATACATAAAAAGCGACTGTTCAGCGACAGACAAGTCGCATCGGCTGAAAGTAGGCCAGAATGTCAGTCCATGTTGGAGCAGGTTTAGATACAGTCTAAAGTATAGATCTCAAAGTCTGTGCACAGAATTTAGCAAGGGCCTCGCACCTTCTGATGCATCAGGTAGGTGCACAATAGCATAGCCTAACCCTCTGTACTTTGGTCTATATTGATGCGGGACATAGACAGCCAGCTGATGACCAATCCATTAGTGCAATGGATGGCTGGAAGCATTTGTCTTTGCCTTTGCAATACCACAGAAGCAATGCATGGTCAATGTACAGCAATGACACACCTGTGTGAACAGCCAGGAGACCCCCCCCCATGTTATGTTACATAGTTACATAGTTAGTACGGTCGAAAAAAGACATATGTCCATCAAGTTCAACCAGGGAATTAAGGGGTAGGGGTGTGGCGCGATATTGGGGAAGGGATGAGATTTTATATTTCTTCATAAGCATTAATCTTATTTTGTCAATTAGGAACATTCAGCACCCACCCGCTATCAAGGCAGCTGCCTATCATGTCATGCCCTACCTGCACAGGTGTGCTGGCTACTCAAATGATCCAATTAAGGAGGCCATTTAGTCAGCAGCAGCAGAAGTCCTGTGCCTGGACGCTCCAACAGCGGCCAGACACAAGCAGAAGCAGAAGCAGCAGAAGCAGCAGCAGCACCACCTTTTGTTTTTTGGCTGCAGCAGCAGCAGCAAGGCCCACAGGGCTGGCTAGCTGGCTAGCCAGCAAGCAGGTAGCAATGAAAGTAGGAATCTTTCTTTTTAACCCTGTAAGGGGGTGGTGCACTGTACCCGAAGATACTGCCATATCGGGTCAATGCATAGGGCGACGGAAGCAAGCTTCGAAATCGGCCCCCGTTCTCAAAAATCCATTTAATATATGGTCCCCAGATAGGGGACGTATCAGATATTAAACTGATAAGAACAGATACTACACTTGATCTTAGCCAAAAGGCCGAGAAGCGATAACCGTGAAAGGGGCGGGCCCAACAAGGTCCCCTTCATGGGCACTATCACTGCTTGCTGTCAGGGAGGCTGCCAGACAATTTTCCATGCACACTCTGGGCTGGGGGGCAGTCAACCACCAGTACACACAGCAGAACCTAAACCCATACCATTATTGCTAAGCAGCAAGACAGGGGCCCATTGCACTCCCACGGGGCCTTTTTAAATGCAATCCATAACCCGGATTTGCCAGGAACCCTTCTTACTCCTCCTACTTGCATGTGACACTGGGCTTAGGATCTGCATAGGAAACACACACACAAGCACACACCTACCTTTGTTGCCTGCAGATGCCTCCTTGGCTGTCCCCAAACGGTATCAAACCAACACCCACGGGAAGCTGTAAGCATAGAGGACATGCCTGCACCCCATTGGACTTACCTGTGTGGGTTAAATCCGGGTTATTTGACAACCTATGGCGGTGATGGTTCTGCTCAGGCAGAGCAGTGCTGATGCTCCTCATAAAGCTGTCGCTGCTGTGAAGGTTCTAGGTGACATCACAAATCCCTATGGTTACATACACAACAAAGCTGGGTTGTTGTTGTTTACACTCTGCAAGGCCTGTGGAAGTGAGTGACATCATAGCACTGTAGTTCTGAGGGTTCTAGATGGATGCAACAATCTCCTGTTGCTTCTATGAAGGCCATAATAGACAACATCACCAAACAGCTCCATAGTCACATACACAGCAAAGGAGAGATGTTGTTTACACCTAGTGATGTCAGTGGTATTGAGTGACATCACAGCACAGTGCTAAGGCTCCTGGGCCTGGACACAGCAGCGGCTGCAATATCTCAACGGAGAATACGTTTATATATATGTGTGTGTGTGCGCGTATATATATATATATATATATATATATATATATATATATATATATATATTTCTCCGCCGAAATCACTTTTAAACCCATTTCCACCTTTTTTTCCCTTCTCTTCCTCTTACTTTTTTTTCACGTTTTTTTACGTTTTTCTCCTTTTCGCCTCTTTTCTGGGCGTATTATTCTTCTTTTTCTTCTTTTTTTTCGTCTAATGCATACCCCATCAGTGCAGCAATGCTTATTCAATACCGCCAGCAGATGGAGACACTGGGGGATAATTTTCTAAGGATTTATACTGATTTTTCCTGTCTGAATTTGTCGCACAGAAAGTTGCAGGCCAAATATGTGTGACATTTCTGCGACTTTAGCTTCTAGAGCATTTTTACAACATTATACATAGGTGCTGAATACATAAAAAGCGACTGTTCAGCGACAGACAAGTCGCATCGGCTGAAAGTAGGCCAGAATGTCAGTCCATGTTGGAGCAGGTTTAGATACAGTCTAAAGTATAGATCTCAAAGTCTGTGCACAGAATTTAGCAAGGGCCTCGCACCTTCTGATGCATCAGGTAGGTGCACAATAGCATAGCCTAACCCTCTGTACTTTGGTCTATATTGATGCGGGACATAGACAGCCAGCTGATGACCAATCCATTAGTGCAATGGATGGCTGGAAGCATTTGTCTTTGCCTTTGCAATACCACAGAAGCAATGCATGGTCAATGTACAGCAATGACACACCTGTGTGAACAGCCAGGAGACCCCCCCCCATGTTATGTTACATAGTTACATAGTTAGTACGGTCGAAAAAAGACATATGTCCATCAAGTTCAACCAGGGAATTAAGGGGTAGGGGTGTGGCGCGATATTGGGGAAGGGATGAGATTTTATATTTCTTCATAAGCATTAATCTTATTTTGTCAATTAGGAACATTCAGCACCCACCCGCTATCAAGGCAGCTGCCTATCATGTCATGCCCTACCTGCACAGGTGTGCTGGCTACTCAAATGATCCAATTAAGGAGGCCATTTAGTCAGCAGCAGCAGAAGTCCTGTGCCTGGACGCTCCAACAGCGGCCAGACACAAGCAGAAGCAGAAGCAGCAGAAGCAGCAGCAGCACCACCTTTTGTTTTTTGGCTGCAGCAGCAGCAGCAAGGCCCACAGGGCTGGCTAGCTGGCTAGCCAGCAAGCAGGTAGCAATGAAAGTAGGAATCTTTCTTTTTAACCCTGTAAGGGGGTGGTGCACTGTACCCGAAGATACTGCCATATCGGGTCAATGCATAGGGCGACGGAAGCAAGCTTCGAAATCGGCCCCCGTTCTCAAAAATCCATTTAATATATGGTCCCCAGATAGGGGACGTATCAGATATTAAACTGATAAGAACAGATACTACACTTGATCTTAGCCAAAAGGCCGAGAAGCGATAACCGTGAAAGGGGCGGGCCCAACAAGGTCCCCTTCATGGGCACTATCACTGCTTGTCAGGGAGGCTGCCAGACAATTTTCCATGCACACTCTGGGCTGGGGGGCAGTCAACCACCAGTACACACAGCAGAACCTAAACCCATACCATTATTGCTAAGCAGCAAGACAGGGGCCCATTGCACTCCCACGGGGCCTTTTTAAATGCAATCCATAACCCGGATTTGCCAGGAACCCTTCTTACTCCTCCTACTTGCATGTGACACTGGGCTTAGGATCTGCATAGGAAACACACACACAAGCACACACCTACCTTTGTTGCCTGCAGATGCCTCCTTGGCTGTCCCCAAACGGTATCAAACCAACACCCACGGGAAGCTGTAAGCATAGAGGACATGCCTGCACCCCATTGGACTTACCTGTGTGGGTTAAATCCGGGTTATTTGACAACCTATGGCGGTGATGGTTCTGCTCAGGCAGAGCAGTGCTGATGCTCCTCATAAAGCTGTCGCTGCTGTGAAGGTTCTAGGTGACATCACAAATCCCTAGGGTTACATACACAACAAAGCTGGGTTGTTGTTGTTTACACTCTGCAAGGCCTGTGGAAGTGAGTGACATCATAGCACTGTAGTTCTGAGGGTTCTAGATGGATGCAACAATCTCCTGTTGCTTCTATGAAGGCCATAATAGACGACATCACCAAACAGCTCCATAGTCACATACACAGCAAAGGAGAGATGTTGTTTACACCTAGTGATGTCAGTGGTATTGAGTGACATCACAGCACAGTGCTAAGGCTCCTGGGCCTGGACACAGCAGCGGCTGCAATATCTCAACGGAGAATACGTTTATATATATGTGTGTGTGTGCGCGTATATATATATATATATATATATATATATATATATATATATATATATATATATATATCTCCGCCGAAATCACTTTTAAACCCATTTCCACCTTTTTTTCCCTTCTCTTCCTCTTACTTTTTTTTCACGTTTTTTTACGTTTTTCTCCTTTTCGCCTCTTTTCTGGGCGTATTATTCTTCTTTTTCTTCTTTTTTTTCGTCTAATGCATACCCCATCAGTGCAGCAATGCTTATTCAATACCGCCAGCAGATGGAGACACTGGGGGATAATTTTCTAAGGATTTATACTGATTTTTCCTGTCTGAATTTGTCGCACAGAAAGTTGCAGGCCAAATATGTGTGACATTTCTGCGACTTTAGCTTCTAGAGCATTTTTACAACATTATACATAGGTGCTGAATACATAAAAAGCGACTGTTCAGCGACAGACAAGTCGCATCGGCTGAAAGTAGGCCAGAATGTCAGTCCATGTTGGAGCAGGTTTAGATACAGTCTAAAGTATAGATCTCAAAGTCTGTGCACAGAATTTAGCAAGGGCCTCGCACCTTCTGATGCATCAGGTAGGTGCACAATAGCATAGCCTAACCCTCTGTACTTTGGTCTATATTGATGCGGGACATAGACAGCCAGCTGATGACCAATCCATTAGTGCAATGGATGGCTGGAAGCATTTGTCTTTGCCTTTGCAATACCACAGAAGCAATGCATGGTCAATGTACAGCAATGACACACCTGTGTGAACAGCCAGGAGACCCCCCCCATGTTATGTTACATAGTTACATAGTTAGTACGGTCGAAAAAAGACATATGTCCATCAAGTTCAACCAGGGAATTAAGGGGTAGGGGTGTGGCGCGATATTGGGGAAGGGATGAGATTTTATATTTCTTCATAAGCATTAATCTTATTTTGTCAATTAGGAACATTCAGCACCCACCCGCTATCAAGGCAGCTGCCTATCATGTCATGCCCTACCTGCACAGGTGTGCTGGCTACTCAAATGATCCAATTAAGGAGGCCATTTAGTCAGCAGCAGCAGAAGTCCTGTGCCTGGACGCTCCAACAGCGGCCAGACACAAGCAGAAGCAGAAGCAGCAGAAGCAGCAGCAGCACCACCTTTTGTTTTTTGGCTGCAGCAGCAGCAGCAAGGCCCACAGGGCTGGCTAGCTGGCTAGCCAGCAAGCAGGTAGCAATGAAAGTAGGAATCTTTCTTTTTAACCCTGTAAGGGGGTGGTGCACTGTACCCGAAGATACTGCCATGTCGGGTCAATGCATAGGGCGACGGAAGCAAGCTTCGAAATCGGCCCCCGTTCTCAAAAATCCATTTAATATATGGTCCCCAGATAGGGGACGTATCAGATATTAAACTGATAAGAACAGATACTACACTTGATCTTAGCCAAAAGGCCGAGAAGCGATAACCGTGAAAGGGGCGGGCCCAACAAGGTCCCCTTCATGGGCACTATCACTGCTTGCTGTCAGGGAGGCTGCCAGACAATTTTCCATGCACACTCTGGGCTGGGGGGCAGTCAACCACCAGTACACACAGCAGAACCTAAACCCATACCATTATTGCTAAGCAGCAAGACAGGGGCCCATTGCACTCCCACGGGGCCTTTTTAAATGCAATCCATAACCCGGATTTGCCAGGAACCCTTCTTACTCCTCCTACTTGCATGTGACACTGGGCTTAGGATCTGCATAGGAAACACACACACAAGCACACACCTACCTTTGTTGCCTGCAGATGCCTCCTTGGCTGTCCCCAAACGGTATCAAACCAACACCCACGGGAAGCTGTAAGCATAGAGGACATGCCTGCACCCCATTGGACTTACCTGTGTGGGTTAAATCCGGGTTATTTGACAACCTATGGCGGTGATGGTTCTGCTCAGGCAGAGCAGTGCTGATGCTCCTCATAAAGCTGTCGCTGCTGTGAAGGTTCTAGGTGACATCACAAATCCCTATGGTTACATACACAACAAAGCTGGGTTGTTGTTGTTTACACTCTGCAAGGCCTGTGGAAGTGAGTGACATCATAGCACTGTAGTTCTGAGGGTTCTAGATGGATGCAACAATCTCCTGTTGCTTCTATGAAGGCCATAATAGACGACATCACCAAACAGCTCCATAGTCACATACACAGCAAAGGAGAGATGTTGTTTACACCTAGTGATGTCAGTGGTATTGAGTGACATCACAGCACAGTGCTAAGGCTCCTGGGCCTGGACACAGCAGCGGCTGCAATATCTCAACGGAGAATACGTTTATATATATGTGTGTGTGTGCGCGTATATATATATATATATATATATATATATATATATATATATATATTTCTCCGCCGAAATCACTTTTAAACCCATTTCCACCTTTTTTTCCCTTCTCTTCCTCTTACTTTTTTTTCACGTTTTTTTACGTTTTTCTCCTTTTCGCCTCTTTTCTGGGCGTATTATTCTTCTTTTTCTTCTTTTTTTTCGTCTAATGCATACCCCATCAGTGCAGCAATGCTTATTCAATACCGCCAGCAGATGGAGACACTGGGGGATAATTTTCTAAGGATTTATACTTATTTTTCCTGTCTGAATTTGTCGCACAGAAAGTTGCAGGCCAAATATGTGTGACATTTCTGCGACTTTAGCTTCTAGAGCATTTTTACAACATTATACATAGGTGCTGAATACATAAAAAGCGACTGTTCAGCGACAGACAAGTCGCATCGGCTGAAAGTAGGCCAGAATGTCAGTCCATGTTGGAGCAGGTTTAGATACAGTCTAAAGTATAGATCTCAAAGTCTGTGCACAGAATTTAGCAAGGGCCTCGCACCTTCTGATGCATCAGGTAGGTGCACAATAGCATAGCCTAACCCTCTGTACTTTGGTCTATATTGATGCGGGACATAGACAGCCAGCTGATGACCAATCCATTAGTGCAATGGATGGCTGGAAGCATTTGTCTTTGCCTTTGCAATACCACAGAAGCAATGCATGGTCAATGTACAGCAATGACACACCTGTGTGAACAGCCAGGAGACCCCCCCCCATGTTATGTTACATAGTTACATAGTTAGTACGGTCGAAAAAAGACATATGTCCATCAAGTTCAACCAGGGAATTAAGGGGTAGGGGTGTGGCGCGATATTGGGGAAGGGATGAGATTTTATATTTCTTCATAAGCATTAATCTTATTTTGTCAATTAGGAACATTCAGCACCCACCCGCTATCAAGGCAGCTGCCTATCATGTCATGCCCTACCTGCACAGGTGTGCTGGCTACTCAAATGATCCAATTAAGGAGGCCATTTAGTCAGCAGCAGCAGAAGTCCTGTGCCTGGACGCTCCAACAGCGGCCAGACACAAGCAGAAGCAGAAGCAGCAGAAGCAGCAGCAGCACCACCTTTTGTTTTTTGGCTGCAGCAGCAGCAGCAAGGCCCACAGGGCTGGCTAGCTGGCTAGCCAGCAAGCAGGTAGCAATGAAAGTAGGAATCTTTCTTTTTAACCCTGTAAGGGGGTGGTGCACTGTACCCGAAGATACTGCCATATCGGGTCAATGCATAGGGCGACGGAAGCAAGCTTCGAAATCGGCCCCCGTTCTCAAAAATCCATTTAATATATGGTCCCCAGATAGGGGACGTATCAGATATTAAACTGATAAGAACAGATACTACACTTGATCTTAGCCAAAAGGCCGAGAAGCGATAACCGTGAAAGGGGCGGGCCCAACAAGGTCCCCTTCATGGGCACTATCACTGCTTGCTGTCAGGGAGGCTGCCAGACAATTTTCCATGCACACTCTGGGCTGGGGGGCAGTCAACCACCAGTACACACAGCAGAACCTAAACCCATACCATTATTGCTAAGCAGCAAGACAGGGGCCCATTGCACTCCCACGGGGCCTTTTTAAATGCAATCCATAACCCGGATTTGCCAGGAACCCTTCTTACTCCTCCTACTTGCATGTGACACTGGGCTTAGGATCTGCATAGGAAACACACACACAAGCACACACCTACCTTTGTTGCCTGCAGATGCCTCCTTGGCTGTCCCCAAACGGTATCAAACCAACACCCACGGGAAGCTGTAAGCATAGAGGACATGCCTGCACCCCATTGGACTTACCTGTGTGGGTTAAATCCGGGTTATTTGACAACCTATGGCGGTGATGGTTCTGCTCAGGCAGAGCAGTGCTGATGCTCCTCATAAAGCTGTCGCTGCTGTGAAGGTTCTAGGTGACATCACAAATCCCTATGGTTACATACACAACAAAGCTGGGTTGTTGTTGTTTACACTCTGCAAGGCCTGTGGAAGTGAGTGACATCATAGCACTGTAGTTCTGAGGGTTCTAGATGGATGCAACAATCTCCTGTTGCTTCTATGAAGGCCATAATAGACAACATCACCAAACAGCTCCATAGTCACATACACAGCAAAGGAGAGATGTTGTTTACACCTAGTGATGTCAGTGGTATTGAGTGACATCACAGCACAGTGCTAAGGCTCCTGGGCCTGGACACAGCAGCGGCTGCAATATCTCAACGGAGAATACGTTTATATATATGTGTGTGTGTGCGCGTATATATATATATATATATATATATATATATATATATATATATATATTTCTCCGCCGAAATCACTTTTAAACCCATTTCCACCTTTTTTTCCCTTCTCTTCCTCTTACTTTTTTTTCACGTTTTTTTACGTTTTTCTCCTTTTCGCCTCTTTTCTGGGCGTATTATTCTTCTTTTTCTTCTTTTTTTTCGTCTAATGCATACCCCATCAGTGCAGCAATGCTTATTCAATACCGCCAGCAGATGGAGACACTGGGGGATAATTTTCTAAGGATTTATACTGATTTTTCCTGTCTGAATTTGTCGCACAGAAAGTTGCAGGCCAAATATGTGTGACATTTCTGCGACTTTAGCTTCTAGAGCATTTTTACAACATTATACATAGGTGCTGAATACATAAAAAGCGACTGTTCAGCGACAGACAAGTCGCATCGGCTGAAAGTAGGCCAGAATGTCAGTCCATGTTGGAGCAGGTTTAGATACAGTCTAAAGTATAGATCTCAAAGTCTGTGCACAGAATTTAGCAAGGGCCTCGCACCTTCTGATGCATCAGGTAGGTGCACAATAGCATAGCCTAACCCTCTGTACTTTGGTCTATATTGATGCGGGACATAGACAGCCAGCTGATGACCAATCCATTAGTGCAATGGATGGCTGGAAGCATTTGTCTTTGCCTTTGCAATACCACAGAAGCAATGCATGGTCAATGTACAGCAATGACACACCTGTGTGAACAGCCAGGAGACCCCCCCCCATGTTATGTTACATAGTTACATAGTTAGTACGGTCGAAAAAAGACATATGTCCATCAAGTTCAACCAGGGAATTAAGGGGTAGGGGTGTGGCGCGATATTGGGGAAGGGATGAGATTTTATATTTCTTCATAAGCATTAATCTTATTTTGTCAATTAGGAACATTCAGCACCCACCCGCTATCAAGGCAGCTGCCTATCATGTCATGCCCTACCTGCACAGGTGTGCTGGCTACTCAAATGATCCAATTAAGGAGGCCATTTAGTCAGCAGCAGCAGAAGTCCTGTGCCTGGACGCTCCAACAGCGGCCAGACACAAGCAGAAGCAGAAGCAGCAGAAGCAGCAGCAGCACCACCTTTTGTTTTTTGGCTGCAGCAGCAGCAGCAAGGCCCACAGGGCTGGCTAGCTGGCTAGCCAGCAAGCAGGTAGCAATGAAAGTAGGAATCTTTCTTTTTAACCCTGTAAGGGGGTGGTGCACTGTACCCGAAGATACTGCCATATCGGGTCAATGCATAGGGCGACGGAAGCAAGCTTCGAAATCGGCCCCCGTTCTCAAAAATCCATTTAATATATGGTCCCCAGATAGGGGACGTATCAGATATTAAACTGATAAGAACAGATACTACACTTGATCTTAGCCAAAAGGCCGAGAAGCGATAACCGTGAAAGGGGCGGGCCCAACAAGGTCCCCTTCATGGGCACTATCACTGCTTGCTGTCAGGGAGGCTGCCAGACAATTTTCCATGCACACTCTGGGCTGGGGGGCAGTCAACCACCAGTACACACAGCAGAACCTAAACCCATACCATTATTGCTAAGCAGCAAGACAGGGGCCCATTGCACTCCCACGGGGCCTTTTTAAATGCAATCCATAACCCGGATTTGCCAGGAACCCTTCTTACTCCTCCTACTTGCATGTGACACTGGGCTTAGGATCTGCATAGGAAACACACACACAAGCACACACCTACCTTTGTTGCCTGCAGATGCCTCCTTGGCTGTCCCCAAACGGTATCAAACCAACACCCACGGGAAGCTGTAAGCATAGAGGACATGCCTGCACCCCATTGGACTTACCTGTGTGGGTTAAATCCGGGTTATTTGACAACCTATGGCGGTGATGGTTCTGCTCAGGCAGAGCAGTGCTGATGCTCCTCATAAAGCTGTCGCTGCTGTGAAGGTTCTAGGTGACATCACAAATCCCTATGGTTACATACACAACAAAGCTGGGTTGTTGTTGTTTACACTCTGCAAGGCCTGTGGAAGTGAGTGACATCATAGCACTGTAGTTCTGAGGGTTCTAGATGGATGCAACAATCTCCTGTTGCTTCTATGAAGGCCATAATAGACGACATCACCAAACAGCTCCATAGTCACATACACAGCAAAGGAGAGATGTTGTTTACACCTAGTGATGTCAGTGGTATTGAGTGACATCACAGCACAGTGCTAAGGCTCCTGGGCCTGGACACAGCAGCGGCTGCAATATCTCAACGGAGAATACGTTTATATATATGTGTGTGTGTGCGCGTATATATATATATATATATATATATATATATTTCTCCGCCGAAATCACTTTTAAACCCATTTCCACCTTTTTTTCCCTTCTCTTCCTCTTACTTTTTTTTCACGTTTTTTTACGTTTTTCTCCTTTTCGCCTCTTTTCTGGGCGTATTATTCTTCTTTTTCTTCTTTTTTTTCGTCTAATGCATACCCCATCAGTGCAGCAATGCTTATTCAATACCGCCAGCAGATGGAGACACTGGGGGATAATTTTCTAAGGATTTATACTGATTTTTCCTGTCTGAATTTGTCGCACAGAAAGTTGCAGGCCAAATATGTGTGACATTTCTGCGACTTTAGCTTCTAGAGCATTTTTACAACATTATACATAGGTGCTGAATACATAAAAAGCGACTGTTCAGCGACAGACAAGTCGCATCGGCTGAAAGTAGGCCAGAATGTCAGTCCATGTTGGAGCAGGTTTAGATACAGTCTAAAGTATAGATCTCAAAGTCTGTGCACAGAATTTAGCAAGGGCCTCGCACCTTCTGATGCATCAGGTAGGTGCACAATAGCATAGCCTAACCCTCTGTACTTTGGTCTATATTGATGCGGGACATAGACAGCCAGCTGATGACCAATCCATTAGTGCAATGGATGGCTGGAAGCATTTGTCTTTGCCTTTGCAATACCACAGAAGCAATGCATGGTCAATGTACAGCAATGACACACCTGTGTGAACAGCCAGGAGACCCCCCCCCCATGTTATGTTACATAGTTACATAGTTAGTACGGTCGAAAAAAGACATATGTCCATCAAGTTCAACCAGGGAATTAAGGGGTAGGGGTGTGGCGCGATATTGGGGAAGGGATGAGATTTTATATTTCTTCATAAGCATTAATCTTATTTTGTCAATTAGGAACATTCAGCACCCACCCGCTATCAAGGCAGCTGCCTATCATGTCATGCCCTACCTGCACAGGTGTGCTGGCTACTCAAATGATCCAATTAAGGAGGCCATTTAGTCAGCAGCAGCAGAAGTCCTGTGCCTGGACGCTCCAACAGCGGCCAGACACAAGCAGAAGCAGAAGCAGCAGAAGCAGCAGCAGCACCACCTTTTGTTTTTTGGCTGCAGCAGCAGCAGCAAGGCCCACAGGGCTGGCTAGCTGGCTAGCCAGCAAGCAGGTAGCAATGAAAGTAGGAATCTTTCTTTTTAACCCTGTAAGGGGGTGGTGCACTGTACCCGAAGATACTGCCATATCGGGTCAATGCATAGGGCGACGGAAGCAAGCTTCGAAATCGGCCCCCGTTCTCAAAAATCCATTTAATATATGGTCCCCAGATAGGGGACGTATCAGATATTAAACTGATAAGAACAGATACTACACTTGATCTTAGCCAAAAGGCCGAGAAGCGATAACCGTGAAAGGGGCGGGCCCAACAAGGTCCCCTTCATGGGCACTATCACTGCTTGCTGTCAGGGAGGCTGCCAGACAATTTTTCATGCACACTCTGGGCTGGGGGGCAGTCAACCACCAGTACACACAGCAGAACCTAAACCCATACCATTATTGCTAAGCAGCAAGACAGGGGCCCATTGCACTCCCACGGGGCCTTTTTAAATGCAATCCATAACCCGGATTTGCCAGGAACCCTTCTTACTCCTCCTACTTGCATGTGACACTGGGCTTAGGATCTGCATAGGAAACACACACACAAGCACACACCTACCTTTGTTGCCTGCAGATGCCTCCTTGGCTGTCCCCAAACGGTATCAAACCAACACCCACGGGAAGCTGTAAGCATAGAGGACATGCCTGCACCCCATTGGACTTACCTGTGTGGGTTAAATCCGGGTTATTTGACAACCTATGGCGGTGGTGGTTCTGCTCAGGCAGAGCAGTGCTGATGCTCCTCATAAAGCTGTCGCTGCTGTGAAGGTTCTAGGTGACATCACAAATCCCTATGGTTACATACACAACAAAGCTGGGTTGTTGTTGTTTACACTCTGCAAGGCCTGTGGAAGTGAGTGACATCATAGCACTGTAGTTCTGAGGGTTCTAGATGGATGCAACAATCTCCTGTTGCTTCTATGAAGGCCATAATAGACGACATCACCAAACAGCTCCATAGTCACATACACAGCAAAGGAGAGATGTTGTTTACACCTAGTGATGTCAGTGGTATTGAGTGACATCACAGCACAGTGCTAAGGCTCCTGGGCCTGGACACAGCAGCGGCTGCAATATCTCAACGGAGAATACGTTTATATATATGTGTGTGTGTGCGCGTATATATATATATATATATATATATATATATATATATATATATATATTTCTCCGCCGAAATCACTTTTAAACCCATTTCCACCTTTTTTTCCCTTCTCTTCCTCTTACTTTTTTTTCACGTTTTTTTACGTTTTTCTCCTTTTCGCCTCTTTTCTGGGCGTATTATTCTTCTTTTTCTTCTTTTTTTTCGTCTAATGCATACCCCATCAGTGCAGCAATGCTTATTCAATACCGCCAGCAGATGGAGACACTGGGGGATAATTTTCTAAGGATTTATACTGATTTTTCCTGTCTGAATTTGTCGCACAGAAAGTTGCAGGCCAAATATGTGTGACATTTCTGCGACTTTAGCTTCTAGAGCATTTTTACAACATTATACATAGGTGCTGAATACATAAAAAGCGACTGTTCAGCGACAGACAAGTCGCATCGGCTGAAAGTAGGCCAGAATGTCAGTCCATGTTGGAGCAGGTTTAGATACAGTCTAAAGTATAGATCTCAAAGTCTGTGCACAGAATTTAGCAAGGGCCTCGCACCTTCTGATGCATCAGGTAGGTGCACAATAGCATAGCCTAACCCTCTGTACTTTGGTCTATATTGATGCGGGACATAGACAGCCAGCTGATGACCAATCCATTAGTGCAATGGATGGCTGGAAGCATTTGTCTTTGCCTTTGCAATACCACAGAAGCAATGCATGGTCAATGTACAGCAATGACACACCTGTGTGAACAGCCAGGAGACCCCCCCCATGTTATGTTACATAGTTACATAGTTAGTACGGTCGAAAAAAGACATATGTCCATCAAGTTCAACCAGGGAATTAAGGGGTAGGGGTGTGGCGCGATATTGGGGAAGGGATGAGATTTTATATTTCTTCATAAGCATTAATCTTATTTTGTCAATTAGGAACATTCAGCACCCACCCGCTATCAAGGCAGCTGCCTATCATGTCATGCCCTACCTGCACAGGTGTGCTGGCTACTCAAATGATCCAATTAAGGAGGCCATTTAGTCAGCAGCAGCAGAAGTCCTGTGCCTGGACGCTCCAACAGCGGCCAGACACAAGCAGAAGCAGAAGCAGCAGAAGCAGCAGCAGCACCACCTTTTGTTTTTTGGCTGCAGCAGCAGCAGCAAGGCCCACAGGGCTGGCTAGCTGGCTAGCCAGCAAGCAGGTAGCAATGAAAGTAGGAATCTTTCTTTTTAACCCTGTAAGGGGGTGGTGCACTGTACCCGAAGATACTGCCATATCGGGTCAATGCATAGGGCGACGGAAGCAAGCTTCGAAATCGGCCCCCGTTCTCAAAAATCCATTTAATATATGGTCCCCAGATAGGGGACGTATCAGATATTAAACTGATAAGAACAGATACTACACTTGATCTTAGCCAAAAGGCCGAGAAGCGATAACCGTGAAAGGGGCGGGCCCAACAAGGTCCCCTTCATGGGCACTATCACTGCTTGCTGTCAGGGAGGCTGCCAGACAATTTTCCATGCACACTCTGGGCTGGGGGGCAGTCAACCACCAGTACACACAGCAGAACCTAAACCCATACCATTATTGCTAAGCAGCAAGACAGGGGCCCATTGCACTCCCACGGGGCCTTTTTAAATGCAATCCATAACCCGGATTTGCCAGGAACCCTTCTTACTCCTCCTACTTGCATGTGACACTGGGCTTAGGATCTGCATAGGAAACACACACACAAGCACACACCTACCTTTGTTGCCTGCAGATGCCTCCTTGGCTGTCCCCAAACGGTATCAAACCAACACCCACGGGAAGCTGTAAGCATAGAGGACATGCCTGCACCCCATTGGACTTACCTGTGTGGGTTAAATCCGGGTTATTTGACAACCTATGGCGGTGATGGTTCTGCTCAGGCAGAGCAGTGCTGATGCTCCTCATAAAGCTGTCGCTGCTGTGAAGGTTCTAGGTGACATCACAAATCCCTATGGTTACATACACAACAAAGCTGGGTTGTTGTTGTTTACACTCTGCAAGGCCTGTGGAAGTGAGTGACATCATAGCACTGTAGTTCTGAGGGTTCTAGATGGATGCAACAATCTCCTGTTGCTTCTATGAAGGCCATAATAGACGACATCACCAAACAGCTCCATAGTCACATACACAGCAAAGGAGAGATGTTGTTTACACCTAGTGATGTCAGTGGTATTGAGTGACATCACAGCACAGTGCTAAGGCTCCTGGGCCTGGACACAGCAGCGGCTGCAATATCTCAACGGAGAATACGTTTATATATATGTGTGTGTGTGCGCGTATATATATATATATATATATATATATATATATATATATATATTTCTCCGCCGAAATCACTTTTAAACCCATTTCCACCTTTTTTTCCCTTCTCTTCCTCTTACTTTTTTTTCACGTTTTTTTACGTTTTTCTCCTTTTCGCCTCTTTTCTGGGCGTATTATTCTTCTTTTTCTTCTTTTTTTTCGTCTAATGCATACCCCATCAGTGCAGCAATGCTTATTCAATACCGCCAGCAGATGGAGACACTGGGGGATAATTTTCTAAGGATTTATACTGATTTTTCCTGTCTGAATTTGTCGCACAGAAAGTTGCAGGCCAAATATGTGTGACATTTCTGCGACTTTAGCTTCTAGAGCATTTTTACAACATTATACATAGGTGCTGAATACATAAAAAGCGACTGTTCAGCGACAGACAAGTCGCATCGGCTGAAAGTAGGCCAGAATGTCAGTCCATGTTGGAGCAGGTTTAGATACAGTCTAAAGTATAGATCTCAAAGTCTGTGCACAGAATTTAGCAAGGGCCTCGCACCTTCTGATGCATCAGGTAGGTGCACAATAGCATAGCCTAACCCTCTGTACTTTGGTCTATATTGATGCGGGACATAGACAGCCAGCTGATGACCAATCCATTAGTGCAATGGATGGCTGGAAGCATTTGTCTTTGCCTTTGCAATACCACAGAAGCAATGCATGGTCAATGTACAGCAATGACACACCTGTGTGAACAGCCAGGAGACCCCCCCCATGTTATGTTACATAGTTACATAGTTAGTACGGTCGAAAAAAGACATATGTCCATCAAGTTCAACCAGGGAATTAAGGGGTAGGGGTGTGGCGCGATATTGGGGAAGGGATGAGATTTTATATTTCTTCATAAGCATTAATCTTATTTTGTCAATTAGGAACATTCAGCACCCACCCGCTATCAAGGCAGCTGCCTATCATGTCATGCCCTACCTGCACAGGTGTGCTGGCTACTCAAATGATCCAATTAAGGAGGCCATTTAGTCAGCAGCAGCAGAAGTCCTGTGCCTGGACGCTCCAACAGCGGCCAGACACAAGCAGAAGCAGAAGCAGCAGAAGCAGCAGCAGCACCACCTTTTGTTTTTTGGCTGCAGCAGCAGCAGCAAGGCCCACAGGGCTGGCTAGCTGGCTAGCCAGCAAGCAGGTAGCAATGAAAGTAGGAATCTTTCTTTTTAACCCTGTAAGGGGGTGGTGCACTGTACCCGAAGATACTGCCATATCGGGTCAATGCATAGGGCGACGGAAGCAAGCTTCGAAATCGGCCCCCGTTCTCAAAAATCCATTTAATATATGGTCCCCAGATAGGGGACGTATCAGATATTAAACTGATAAGAACAGATACTACACTTGATCTTAGCCAAAAGGCCGAGAAGCGATAACCGTGAAAGGGGCGGGCCCAACAAGGTCCCCTTCATGGGCACTATCACTGCTTGCTGTCAGGGAGGCTGCCAGACAATTTTCCATGCACACTCTGGGCTGGGGGGCAGTCAACCACCAGTACACACAGCAGAACCTAAACCCATACCATTATTGCTAAGCAGCAAGACAGGGGCCCATTGCACTCCCACGGGGCCTTTTTAAATGCAATCCATAACCCGGATTTGCCAGGAACCCTTCTTACTCCTCCTACTTGCATGTGACACTGGGCTTAGGATCTGCATAGGAAACACACACACAAGCACACACCTACCTTTGTTGCCTGCAGATGCCTCCTTGGCTGTCCCCAAACGGTATCAAACCAACACCCACGGGAAGCTGTAAGCATAGAGGACATGCCTGCACCCCATTGGACTTACCTGTGTGGGTTAAATCCGGGTTATTTGACAACCTATGGCGGTGATGGTTCTGCTCAGGCAGAGCAGTGCTGATGCTCCTCATAAAGCTGTCGCTGCTGTGAAGGTTCTAGGTGACATCACAAATCCCTATGGTTACATACACAACAAAGCTGGGTTGTTGTTGTTTACACTCTGCAAGGCCTGTGGAAGTGAGTGACATCATAGCACTGTAGTTCTGAGGGTTCTAGATGGATGCAACAATCTCCTGTTGCTTCTATGAAGGCCATAATAGACAACATCACCAAACAGCTCCATAGTCACATACACAGCAAAGGAGAGATGTTGTTTACACCTAGTGATGTCAGTGGTATTGAGTGACATCACAGCACAGTGCTAAGGCTCCTGGGCCTGGACACAGCAGCGGCTGCAATATCTCAACGGAGAATACGTTTATATATATGTGTGTGTGTGCGCGTATATATATATATATATATATATATATATATATATATATATATATTTCTCCGCCGAAATCACTTTTAAACCCATTTCCACCTTTTTTTCCCTTCTCTTCCTCTTACTTTTTTTTCACGTTTTTTTACGTTTTTCTCCTTTTCGCCTCTTTTCTGGGCGTATTATTCTTCTTTTTCTTCTTTTTTTTCGTCTAATGCATACCCCATCAGTGCAGCAATGCTTATTCAATACCGCCAGCAGATGGAGACACTGGGGGATAATTTTCTAAGGATTTATACTGATTTTTCCTGTCTGAATTTGTCGCACAGAAAGTTGCAGGCCAAATATGTGTGACATTTCTGCGACTTTAGCTTCTAGAGCATTTTTACAACATTATACATAGGTGCTGAATACATAAAAAGCGACTGTTCAGCGACAGACAAGTCGCATCGGCTGAAAGTAGGCCAGAATGTCAGTCCATGTTGGAGCAGGTTTAGATACAGTCTAAAGTATAGATCTCAAAGTCTGTGCACAGAATTTAGCAAGGGCCTCGCACCTTCTGATGCATCAGGTAGGTGCACAATAGCATAGCCTAACCCTCTGTACTTTGGTCTATATTGATGCGGGACATAGACAGCCAGCTGATGACCAATCCATTAGTGCAATGGATGGCTGGAAGCATTTGTCTTTGCCTTTGCAATACCACAGAAGCAATGCATGGTCAATGTACAGCAATGACACACCTGTGTGAACAGCCAGGAGACCCCCCCCATGTTATGTTACATAGTTACATAGTTAGTACGGTCGAAAAAAGACATATGTCCATCAAGTTCAACCAGGGAATTAAGGGGTAGGGGTGTGGCGCGATATTGGGGAAGGGATGAGATTTTATATTTCTTCATAAGCATTAATCTTATTTTGTCAATTAGGAACATTCAGCACCCACCCGCTATCAAGGCAGCTGCCTATCATGTCATGCCCTACCTGCACAGGTGTGCTGGCTACTCAAATGATCCAATTAAGGAGGCCATTTAGTCAGCAGCAGCAGAAGTCCTGTGCCTGGACGCTCCAACAGCGGCCAGACACAAGCAGAAGCAGAAGCAGCAGAAGCAGCAGCAGCACCACCTTTTGTTTTTTGGCTGCAGCAGCAGCAGCAAGGCCCACAGGGCTGGCTAGCTGGCTAGCCAGCAAGCAGGTAGCAATGAAAGTAGGAATCTTTCTTTTTAACCCTGTAAGGGGGTGGTGCACTGTACCCGAAGATACTGCCATATCGGGTCAATGCATAGGGCGACGGAAGCAAGCTTCGAAATCGGCCCCCGTTCTCAAAAATCCATTTAATATATGGTCCCCAGATAGGGGACGTATCAGATATTAAACTGATAAGAACAGATACTACACTTGATCTTAGCCAAAAGGCCGAGCAGCGATAACCGTGAAAGGGGCGGGCCCAACAAGGTCCCCTTCATGGGCACTATCACTGCTTGCTGTCAGGGAGGCTGCCAGACAATTTTCCATGCACACTCTGGGCTGGGGGGCAGTCAACCACCAGTACACACAGCAGAACCTAAACCCATACCATTATTGCTAAGCAGCAAGACAGGGGCCCATTGCACTCCCACGGGGCCTTTTTAAATGCAATCCATAACCCGGATTTGCCAGGAACCCTTCTTACTCCTCCTACTTGCATGTGACACTGGGCTTAGGATCTGCATAGGAAACACACACACAAGCACACACCTACCTTTGTTGCCTGCAGATGCCTCCTTGGCTGTCCCCAAACGGTATCAAACCAACACCCACGGGAAGCTGTAAGCATAGAGGACATGCCTGCACCCCATTGGACTTACCTGTGTGGGTTAAATCCGGGTTATTTGACAACCTATGGCGGTGATGGTTCTGCTCAGGCAGAGCAGTGCTGATGCTCCTCATAAAGCTGTCGCTGCTGTGAAGGTTCTAGGTGACATCACAAATCCCTATGGTTACATACACAACAAAGCTGGGTTGTTGTTGTTTACACTCTGCAAGGCCTGTGGAAGTGAGTGACATCATAGCACTGTAGTTCTGAGGGTTCTAGATGGATGCAACAATCTCCTGTTGCTTCTATGAAGGCCATAATAGACGACATCACCAAACAGCTCCATAGTCACATACACAGCAAAGGAGAGATGTTGTTTACACCTAGTGATGTCAGTGGTATTGAGTGACATCACAGCACAGTGCTAAGGCTCCTGGGCCTGGACACAGCAGCGGCTGCAATATCTCAACGGAGAATACGTTTATATATATGTGTGTGTGTGCGCGTATATATATATATATATATATATATATATATATATATATATATATTCTCCGCCGAAATCACTTTTAAACCCATTTCCACCTTTTTTTCCCTTCTCTTCCTCTTACTTTTTTTTCACGTTTTTTTACGTTTTTCTCCTTTTCGCCTCTTTTCTGGGCGTATTATTCTTCTTTTTCTTCTTTTTTTTCGTCTAATGCATACCCCATCAGTGCAGCAATGCTTATTCAATACCGCCAGCAGATGGAGACACTGGGGGATAATTTTCTAAGGATTTATACTGATTTTTCCTGTCTGTCTGAATTTGTCGCACAGAAAGTTGCAGGCCAAATATGTGTGACATTTCTGCGACTTTAGCTTCTAGAGCATTTTTACAACATTATACATAGGTGCTGAATACATAAAAAGCGACTGTTCAGCGACAGACAAGTCGCATCGGCTGAAAGTAGGCCAGAATGTCAGTCCATGTTGGAGCAGGTTTAGATACAGTCTAAAGTATAGATCTCAAAGTCTGTGCACAGAATTTAGCAAGGGCCTCGCACCTTCTGATGCATCAGGTAGGTGCACAATAGCATAGCCTAACCCTCTGTACTTTGGTCTATATTGATGCGGGACATAGACAGCCAGCTGATGACCAATCCATTAGTGCAATGGATGGCTGGAAGCATTTGTCTTTGCCTTTGCAATACCACAGAAGCAATGCATGGTCAATGTACAGCAATGACACACCTGTGTGAACAGCCAGGAGACCCCCCCCATGTTATGTTACATAGTTACATAGTTAGTACGGTCGAAAAAAGACATATGTCCATCAAGTTCAACCAGGGAATTAAGGGGTAGGGGTGTGGCGCGATATTGGGGAAGGGATGAGATTTTATATTTCTTCATAAGCATTAATCTTATTTTGTCAATTAGGAACATTCAGCACCCACCCGCTATCAAGGCAGCTGCCTATCATGTCATGCCCTACCTGCACAGGTGTGCTGGCTACTCAAATGATCCAATTAAGGAGGCCATTTAGTCAGCAGCAGCAGAAGTCCTGTGCCTGGACGCTCCAACAGCGGCCAGACACAAGCAGAAGCAGAAGCAGCAGAAGCAGCAGCAGCACCACCTTTTGTTTTTTGGCTGCAGCAGCAGCAGCAAGGCCCACAGGGCTGGCTAGCTGGCTAGCCAGCAAGCAGGTAGCAATGAAAGTAGGAATCTTTCTTTTTAACCCTGTAAGGGGGTGGTGCACTGTACCCGAAGATACTGCCATATCGGGTCAATGCATAGGGCGACGGAAGCAAGCTTCGAAATCGGCCCCCGTTCTCAAAAATCCATTTAATATATGGTCCCCAGATAGGGGACGTATCAGATATTAAACTGATAAGAACAGATACTACACTTGATCTTAGCCAAAAGGCCGAGAAGCGATAACCGTGAAAGGGGCGGGCCCAACAAGGTCCCCTTCATGGGCACTATCACTGCTTGCTGTCAGGGAGGCTGCCAGACAATTTTCCATGCACACTCTGGGCTGGGGGGCAGTCAACCACCAGTACACACAGCAGAACCTAAACCCATACCATTATTGCTAAGCAGCAAGACAGGGGCCCATTGCACTCCCACGGGGCCTTTTTAAATGCAATCCATAACCCGGATTTGCCAGGAACCCTTCTTACTCCTCCTACTTGCATGTGACACTGGGCTTAGGATCTGCATAGGAAACACACACACAAGCACACACCTACCTTTGTTGCCTGCAGATGCCTCCTTGGCTGTCCCCAAACGGTATCAAACCAACACCCACGGGAAGCTGTAAGCATAGAGGACATGCCTGCACCCCATTGGACTTACCTGTGTGGGTTAAATCCGGGTTATTTGACAACCTATGGCGGTGATGGTTCTGCTCAGGCAGAGCAGTGCTGATGCTCCTCATAAAGCTGTCGCTGCTGTGAAGGTTCTAGGTGACATCACAAATCCCTATGGTTACATACACAACAAAGCTGGGTTGTTGTTGTTTACACTCTGCAAGGCCTGTGGAAGTGAGTGACATCATAGCACTGTAGTTCTGAGGGTTCTAGATGGATGCAACAATCTCCTGTTGCTTCTATGAAGGCCATAATAGACGACATCACCAAACAGCTCCATAGTCACATACACAGCAAAGGAGAGATGTTGTTTACACCTAGTGATGTCAGTGGTATTGAGTGACATCACAGCACAGTGCTAAGGCTCCTGGGCCTGGACACAGCAGCGGCTGCAATATCTCAACGGAGAATACGTTTATATATATGTGTGTGTGTGCGCGTATATATATATATATATATATATATATATATATATATATATATATTCTCCGCCGAAATCACTTTTAAACCCATTTCCACCTTTTTTTCCCTTCTCTTCCTCTTACTTTTTTTTCACGTTTTTTTACGTTTTTCTCCTTTTCGCCTCTTTTCTGGGCGTATTATTCTTCTTTTTCTTCTTTTTTTTCGTCTAATGCATACCCCATCAGTGCAGCAATGCTTATTCAATACCGCCAGCAGATGGAGACACTGGGGGATAATTTTCTAAGGATTTATACTGATTTTTCCTGTCTGAATTTGTCGCACAGAAAGTTGCAGGCCAAATATGTGTGACATTTCTGCGACTTTAGCTTCTAGAGCATTTTTTTTACAACATTATACATAGGTGCTGAATACATAAAAAGCGACTGTTCAGCGACAGACAAGTCGCATCGGCTGAAAGTAGGCCAGAATGTCAGTCCATGTTGGAGCAGGTTTAGATACAGTCTAAAGTATAGATCTCAAAGTCTGTGCACAGAATTTAGCAAGGGCCTCGCACCTTCTGATGCATCAGGTAGGTGCACAATAGCATAGCCTAACCCTCTGTACTTTGGTCTATATTGATGCGGGACATAGACAGCCAGCTGATGACCAATCCATTAGTGCAATGGATGGCTGGAAGCATTTGTCTTTGCCTTTGCAATACCACAGAAGCAATGCATGGTCAATGTACAGCAATGACACACCTGTGTGAACAGCCAGGAGACCCCCCCCATGTTATGTTACATAGTTACATAGTTAGTACGGTCGAAAAAAGACATATGTCCATCAAGTTCAACCAGGGAATTAAGGGGTAGGGGTGTGGCGCGATATTGGGGAAGGGATGAGATTTTATATTTCTTCATAAGCATTAATCTTATTTTGTCAATTAGGAACATTCAGCACCCACCCGCTATCAAGGCAGCTGCCTATCATGTCATGCCCTACCTGCACAGGTGTGCTGGCTACTCAAATGATCCAATTAAGGAGGCCATTTAGTCAGCAGCAGCAGAAGTCCTGTGCCTGGACGCTCCAACAGCGGCCAGACACAAGCAGAAGCAGAAGCAGCAGAAGCAGCAGCAGCACCACCTTTTGTTTTTTGGCTGCAGCAGCAGCAGCAAGGCCCACAGGGCTGGCTAGCTGGCTAGCCAGCAAGCAGGTAGCAATGAAAGTAGGAATCTTTCTTTTTAACCCTGTAAGGGGGTGGTGCACTGTACCCGAAGATACTGCCATATCGGGTCAATGCATAGGGCGACGGAAGCAAGCTTCGAAATCGGCCCCCGTTCTCAAAAATCCATTTAATATATGGTCCCCAGATAGGGGACGTATCAGATATTAAACTGATAAGAACAGATACTACACTTGATCTTAGCCAAAAGGCCGAGAAGCGATAACCGTGAAAGGGGCGGGCCCAACAAGGTCCCCTTCATGGGCACTATCACTGCTTGCTGTCAGGGAGGCTGCCAGACAATTTTCCATGCACACTCTGGGCTGGGGGGCAGTCAACCACCAGTACACACAGCAGAACCTAAACCCATACCATTATTGCTAAGCAGCAAGACAGGGGCCCATTGCACTCCCACGGGGCCTTTTTAAATGCAATCCATAACCCGGATTTGCCAGGAACCCTTCTTACTCCTCCTACTTGCATGTGACACTGGGCTTAGGATCTGCATAGGAAACACACACACAAGCACACACCTACCTTTGTTGCCTGCAGATGCCTCCTTGGCTGTCCCCAAACGGTATCAAACCAACACCCACGGGAAGCTGTAAGCATAGAGGACATGCCTGCACCCCATTGGACTTACCTGTGTGGGTTAAATCCGGGTTATTTGACAACCTATGGCGGTGATGGTTCTGCTCAGGCAGAGCAGTGCTGATGCTCCTCATAAAGCTGTCGCTGCTGTGAAGGTTCTAGGTGACATCACAAATCCCTATGGTTACATACACAACAAAGCTGGGTTGTTGTTGTTTACACTCTGCAAGGCCTGTGGAAGTGAGTGACATCATAGCACTGTAGTTCTGAGGGTTCTAGATGGATGCAACAATCTCCTGTTGCTTCTATGAAGGCCATAATAGACGACATCACCAAACAGCTCCATAGTCACATACACAGCAAAGGAGAGATGTTGTTTACACCTAGTGATGTCAGTGGTATTGAGTGACATCACAGCACAGTGCTAAGGCTCCTGGGCCTGGACACAGCAGCGGCTGCAATATCTCAACGGAGAATACGTTTATATATATGTGTGTGTGTGCGCGTATATATATATATATATATATATATATATATATATATATATATATATCTCCGCCGAAATCACTTTTAAACCCATTTCCACCTTTTTTTCCCTTCTCTTCCTCTTACTTTTTTTTCACGTTTTTTTACGTTTTTCTCCTTTTCGCCTCTTTTCTGGGCGTATTATTCTTCTTTTTCTTCTTTTTTTTCGTCTAATGCATACCCCATCAGTGCAGCAATGCTTATTCAATACCGCCAGCAGATGGAGACACTGGGGGATAATTTTCTAAGGATTTATACTGATTTTTCCTGTCTGAATTTGTCGCACAGAAAGTTGCAGGCCAAATATGTGTGACATTTCTGCGACTTTAGCTTCTAGAGCATTTTTACAACATTATACATAGGTGCTGAATACATAAAAAGCGACTGTTCAGCGACAGACAAGTCGCATCGGCTGAAAGTAGGCCAGAATGTCAGTCCATGTTGGAGCAGGTTTAGATACAGTCTAAAGTATAGATCTCAAAGTCTGTGCACAGAATTTAGCAAGGGCCTCGCACCTTCTGATGCATCAGGTAGGTGCACAATAGCATAGCCTAACCCTCTGTACTTTGGTCTATATTGATGCGGGACATAGACAGCCAGCTGATGACCAATCCATTAGTGCAATGGATGGCTGGAAGCATTTGTCTTTGCCTTTGCAATACCACAGAAGCAATGCATGGTCAATGTACAGCAATGACACACCTGTGTGAACAGCCAGGAGACCCCCCCCATGTTATGTTACATAGTTACATAGTTAGTACGGTCGAAAAAAGACATATGTCCATCAAGTTCAACCAGGGAATTAAGGGGTAGGGGTGTGGCGCGATATTGGGGAAGGGATGAGATTTTATATTTCTTCATAAGCATTAATCTTATTTTGTCAATTAGGAACATTCAGCACCCACCCGCTATCAAGGCAGCTGCCTATCATGTCATGCCCTACCTGCACAGGTGTGCTGGCTACTCAAATGATCCAATTAAGGAGGCCATTTAGTCAGCAGCAGCAGAAGTCCTGTGCCTGGACGCTCCAACAGCGGCCAGACACAAGCAGAAGCAGAAGCAGCAGAAGCAGCAGCAGCACCACCTTTTGTTTTTTGGCTGCAGCAGCAGCAGCAAGGCCCACAGGGCTGGCTAGCTGGCTAGCCAGCAAGCAGGTAGCAATGAAAGTAGGAATCTTTCTTTTTAACCCTGTAAGGGGGTGGTGCACTGTACCCGAAGATACTGCCATATCGGGTCAATGCATAGGGCGACGGAAGCAAGCTTCGAAATCGGCCCCCGTTCTCAAAAATCCATTTAATATATGGTCCCCAGATAGGGGACGTATCAGATATTAAACTGATAAGAACAGATACTACACTTGATCTTAGCCAAAAGGCCGAGAAGCGATAACCGTGAAAGGGGCGGGCCCAACAAGGTCCCCTTCATGGGCACTATCACTGCTTGCTGTCAGGGAGGCTGCCAGACAATTTTCCATGCACACTCTGGGCTGGGGGGCAGTCAACCACCAGTACACACAGCAGAACCTAAACCCATACCATTATTGCTAAGCAGCAAGACAGGGGCCCATTGCACTCCCACGGGGCCTTTTTAAATGCAATCCATAACCCGGATTTGCCAGGAACCCTTCTTACTCCTCCTACTTGCATGTGACACTGGGCTTAGGATCTGCATAGGAAACACACACACAAGCACACACCTACCTTTGTTGCCTGCAGATGCCTCCTTGGCTGTCCCCAAACGGTATCAAACCAACACCCACGGGAAGCTGTAAGCATAGAGGACATGCCTGCACCCCATTGGACTTACCTGTGTGGGTTAAATCCGGGTTATTTGACAACCTATGGCGGTGATGGTTCTGCTCAGGCAGAGCAGTGCTGATGCTCCTCATAAAGCTGTCGCTGCTGTGAAGGTTCTAGGTGACATCACAAATCCCTATGGTTACATACACAACAAAGCTGGGTTGTTGTTGTTTACACTCTGCAAGGCCTGTGGAAGTGAGTGACATCATAGCACTGTAGTTCTGAGGGTTCTAGATGGATGCAACAATCTCCTGTTGCTTCTATGAAGGCCATAATAGACGACATCACCAAACAGCTCCATAGTCACATACACAGCAAAGGAGAGATGTTGTTTACACCTAGTGATGTCAGTGGTATTGAGTGACATCACAGCACAGTGCTAAGGCTCCTGGGCCTGGACACAGCAGCGGCTGCAATATCTCAACGGAGAATACGTTTATATATATGTGTGTGTGTGCGCGTATATATATATATATATATATATATATATATATATATATATTTCTCCGCCGAAATCACTTTTAAACCCATTTCCACCTTTTTTTCCCTTCTCTTCCTCTTACTTTTTTTTCACGTTTTTTTACGTTTTTCTCCTTTTCGCCTCTTTTCTGGGCGTATTATTCTTCTTTTTCTTCTTTTTTTTCGTCTAATGCATACCCCATCAGTGCAGCAATGCTTATTCAATACCGCCAGCAGATGGAGACACTGGGGGATAATTTTCTAAGGATTTATACTGATTTTTCCTGTCTGAATTTGTCGCACAGAAAGTTGCAGGCCAAATATGTGTGACATTTCTGCGACTTTAGCTTCTAGAGCATTTTTACAACATTATACATAGGTGCTGAATACATAAAAAGCGACTGTTCAGCGACAGACAAGTCGCATCGGCTGAAAGTAGGCCAGAATGTCAGTCCATGTTGGAGCAGGTTTAGATACAGTCTAAAGTATAGATCTCAAAGTCTGTGCACAGAATTTAGCAAGGGCCTCGCACCTTCTGATGCATCAGGTAGGTGCACAATAGCATAGCCTAACCCTCTGTACTTTGGTCTATATTGATGCGGGACATAGACAGCCAGCTGATGACCAATCCATTAGTGCAATGGATGGCTGGAAGCATTTGTCTTTGCCTTTGCAATACCACAGAAGCAATGCATGGTCAATGTACAGCAATGACACACCTGTGTGAACAGCCAGGAGACCCCCCCCATGTTATGTTACATAGTTACATAGTTAGTACGGTCGAAAAAAGACATATGTCCATCAAGTTCAACCAGGGAATTAAGGGGTAGGGGTGTGGCGCGATATTGGGGAAGGGATGAGATTTTATATTTCTTCATAAGCATTAATCTTATTTTGTCAATTAGGAACATTCAGCACCCACCCGCTATCAAGGCAGCTGCCTATCATGTCATGCCCTACCTGCACAGGTGTGCTGGCTACTCAAATGATCCAATTAAGGAGGCCATTTAGTCAGCAGCAGCAGAAGTCCTGTGCCTGGACGCTCCAACAGCGGCCAGACACAAGCAGAAGCAGAAGCAGCAGAAGCAGCAGCAGCACCACCTTTTGTTTTTTGGCTGCAGCAGCAGCAGCAAGGCCCACAGGGCTGGCTAGCTGGCTAGCCAGCAAGCAGGTAGCAATGAAAGTAGGAATCTTTCTTTTTAACCCTGTAAGGGGGTGGTGCACTGTACCCGAAGATACTGCCATATCGGGTCAATGCATAGGGCGACGGAAGCAAGCTTCGAAATCGGCCCCCGTTCTCAAAAATCCATTTAATATATGGTCCCCAGATAGGGGACGTATCAGATATTAAACTGATAAGAACAGATACTACACTTGATCTTAGCCAAAAGGCCGAGAAGCGATAACCGTGAAAGGGGCGGGCCCAACAAGGTCCCCTTCATGGGCACTATCACTGCTTGCTGTCAGGGAGGCTGCCAGACAATTTTCCATGCACACTCTGGGCTGGGGGGCAGTCAACCACCAGTACACACAGCAGAACCTAAACCCATACCATTATTGCTAAGCAGCAAGACAGGGGCCCATTGCACTCCCACGGGGCCTTTTTAAATGCAATCCATAACCCGGATTTGCCAGGAACCCTTCTTACTCCTCCTACTTGCATGTGACACTGGGCTTAGGATCTGCATAGGAAACACACACACAAGCACACACCTACCTTTGTTGCCTGCAGATGCCTCCTTGGCTGTCCCCAAACGGTATCAAACCAACACCCACGGGAAGCTGTAAGCATAGAGGACATGCCTGCACCCCATTGGACTTACCTGTGTGGGTTAAATCCGGGTTATTTGACAACCTATGGCGGTGATGGTTCTGCTCAGGCAGAGCAGTGCTGATGCTCCTCATAAAGCTGTCGCTGCTGTGAAGGTTCTAGGTGACATCACAAATCCCTATGGTTACATACACAACAAAGCTGGGTTGTTGTTGTTTACACTCTGCAAGGCCTGTGGAAGTGAGTGACATCATAGCACTGTAGTTCTGAGGGTTCTAGATGGATGCAACAATCTCCTGTTGCTTCTATGAAGGCCATAATAGACGACATCACCAAACAGCTCCATAGTCACATACACAGCAAAGGAGAGATGTTGTTTACACCTAGTGATGTCAGTGGTATTGAGTGACATCACAGCACAGTGCTAAGGCTCCTGGGCCTGGACACAGCAGCGGCTGCAATATCTCAACGGAGAATACGTTTATATATATGTGTGTGTGTGCGCGTATATATATATATATATATATATATATATATATATATATTTCTCCGCCGAAATCACTTTTAAACCCATTTCCACCTTTTTTTCCCTTCTCTTCCTCTTACTTTTTTTTTCACGTTTTTTTACGTTTTTCTCCTTTTCGCCTCTTTTCTGGGCGTATTATTCTTCTTTTTCTTCTTTTTTTTCGTCTAATGCATACCCCATCAGTGCAGCAATGCTTATTCAATACCGCCAGCAGATGGAGGCACTGGGGGATAATTTTCTAAGGATTTATACTGATTTTTCCTGTCTGAATTTGTCGCACAGAAAGTTGCAGGCCAAATATGTGTGACATTTCTGCGACTTTAGCTTCTAGAGCATTTTTACAACATTATACATAGGTGCTGAATACATAAAAAGCGACTGTTCAGCGACAGACAAGTCGCATCGGCTGAAAGTAGGCCAGAATGTCAGTCCATGTTGGAGCAGGTTTAGATACAGTCTAAAGTATAGATCTCAAAGTCTGTGCACAGAATTTAGCAAGGGCCTCGCACCTTCTGATGCATCAGGTAGGTGCACAATAGCATAGCCTAACCCTCTGTACTTTGGTCTATATTGATGCGGGACATAGACAGCCAGCTGATGACCAATCCATTAGTGCAATGGATGGCTGGAAGCATTTGTCTTTGCCTTTGCAATACCACAGAAGCAATGCATGGTCAATGTACAGCAATGACACACCTGTGTGAACAGCCAGGAGACCCCCCCCATGTTATGTTACATAGTTACATAGTTAGTACGGTCGAAAAAAGACATATGTCCATCAAGTTCAACCAGGGAATTAAGGGGTAGGGGTGTGGCGCGATATTGGGGAAGGGATGAGATTTTATATTTCTTCATAAGCATTAATCTTATTTTGTCAATTAGGAACATTCAGCACCCACCCGCTATCAAGGCAGCTGCCTATCATGTCATGCCCTACCTGCACAGGTGTGCTGGCTACTCAAATGATCCAATTAAGGAGGCCATTTAGTCAGCAGCAGCAGAAGTCCTGTGCCTGGACGCTCCAACAGCGGCCAGACACAAGCAGAAGCAGAAGCAGCAGAAGCAGCAGCAGCACCACCTTTTGTTTTTTGGCTGCAGCAGCAGCAGCAAGGCCCACAGGGCTGGCTAGCTGGCTAGCCAGCAAGCAGGTAGCAATGAAAGTAGGAATCTTTCTTTTTAACCCTGTAAGGGGGTGGTGCACTGTACCCGAAGATACTGCCATATCGGGTCAATGCATAGGGCGACGGAAGCAAGCTTCGAAATCGGCCCCCGTTCTCAAAAATCCATTTAATATATGGTCCCCAGATAGGGGACGTATCAGATATTAAACTGATAAGAACAGATACTACACTTGATCTTAGCCAAAAGGCCGAGAAGCGATAACCGTGAAAGGGGCGGGCCCAACAAGGTCCCCTTCATGGGCACTATCACTGCTTGCTGTCAGGGAGGCTGCCAGACAATTTTCCATGCACACTCTGGGCTGGGGGGCAGTCAACCACCAGTACACACAGCAGAACCTAAACCCATACCATTATTGCTAAGCAGCAAGACAGGGGCCCATTGCACTCCCACGGGGCCTTTTTAAATGCAATCCATAACCCGGATTTGCCAGGAACCCTTCTTACTCCTCCTACTTGCATGTGACACTGGGCTTAGGATCTGCATAGGAAACACACACACAAGCACACACCTACCTTTGTTGCCTGCAGATGCCTCCTTGGCTGTCCCCAAACGGTATCAAACCAACACCCACGGGAAGCTGTAAGCATAGAGGACATGCCTGCACCCCATTGGACTTACCTGTGTGGGTTAAATCCGGGTTATTTGACAACCTATGGCGGTGATGGTTCTGCTCAGGCAGAGCAGTGCTGATGCTCCTCATAAAGCTGTCGCTGCTGTGAAGGTTCTAGGTGACATCACAAATCCCTATGGTTACATACACAACAAAGCTGGGTTGTTGTTGTTTACACTCTGCAAGGCCTGTGGAAGTGAGTGACATCATAGCACTGTAGTTCTGAGGGTTCTAGATGGATGCAACAATCTCCTGTTGCTTCTATGAAGGCCATAATAGACGACATCACCAAACAGCTCCATAGTCACATACACAGCAAAGGAGAGATGTTGTTTACACCTAGTGATGTCAGTGGTATTGAGTGACATCACAGCACAGTGCTAAGGCTCCTGGGCCTGGACACAGCAGCGGCTGCAATATCTCAACGGAGAATACGTTTATATATATGTGTGTGTGTGCGCGTATATATATATATATATATATATATATATATATATATATATATATATATTTCTCCGCCGAAATCACTTTTAAACCCATTTCCACCTTTTTTTCCCTTCTCTTCCTCTTACTTTTTTTTCACGTTTTTTTACGTTTTTCTCCTTTTCGCCTCTTTTCTGGGCGTATTATTCTTCTTTTTCTTCTTTTTTTTCGTCTAATGCATACCCCATCAGTGCAGCAATGCTTATTCAATACCGCCAGCAGATGGAGACACTGGGGGATAATTTTCTAAGGATTTATACTGATTTTTCCTGTCTGAATTTGTCGCACAGAAAGTTGCAGGCCAAATATGTGTGACATTTCTGCGACTTTAGCTTCTAGAGCATTTTTACAACATTATACATAGGTGCTGAATACATAAAAAGCGACTGTTCAGCGACAGACAAGTCGCATCGGCTGAAAGTAGGCCAGAATGTCAGTCCATGTTGGAGCAGGTTTAGATACAGTCTAAAGTATAGATCTCAAAGTCTGTGCACAGAATTTAGCAAGGGCCTCGCACCTTCTGATGCATCAGGTAGGTGCACAATAGCATAGCCTAACCCTCTGTACTTTGGTCTATATTGATGCGGGACATAGACAGCCAGCTGATGACCAATCCATTAGTGCAATGGATGGCTGGAAGCATTTGTCTTTGCCTTTGCAATACCACAGAAGCAATGCATGGTCAATGTACAGCAATGACACACCTGTGTGAACAGCCAGGAGACCCCCCCCATGTTATGTTACATAGTTACATAGTTAGTACGGTCGAAAAAAGACATATGTCCATCAAGTTCAACCAGGGAATTAAGGGGTAGGGGTGTGGCGCGATATTGGGGAAGGGATGAGATTTTATATTTCTTCATAAGCATTAATCTTATTTTGTCAATTAGGAACATTCAGCACCCACCCGCTATCAAGGCAGCTGCCTATCATGTCATGCCCTACCTGCACAGGTGTGCTGGCTACTCAAATGATCCAATTAAGGAGGCCATTTAGTCAGCAGCAGCAGAAGTCCTGTGCCTGGACGCTCCAACAGCGGCCAGACACAAGCAGAAGCAGAAGCAGCAGAAGCAGCAGCAGCACCACCTTTTGTTTTTTGGCTGCAGCAGCAGCAGCAAGGCCCACAGGGCTGGCTAGCTGGCTAGCCAGCAAGCAGGTAGCAATGAAAGTAGGAATCTTTCTTTTTAACCCTGTAAGGGGGTGGTGCACTGTACCCGAAGATACTGCCATATCGGGTCAATGCATAGGGCGACGGAAGCAAGCTTCGAAATCGGCCCCCGTTCTCAAAAATCCATTTAATATATGGTCCCCAGATAGGGGACGTATCAGATATTAAACTGATAAGAACAGATACTACACTTGATCTTAGCCAAAAGGCCGAGAAGCGATAACCGTGAAAGGGGCGGGCCCAACAAGGTCCCCTTCATGGGCACTATCACTGCTTGCTGTCAGGGAGGCTGCCAGACAATTTTCCATGCACACTCTGGGCTGGGGGGCAGTCAACCACCAGTACACACAGCAGAACCTAAACCCATACCATTATTGCTAAGCAGCAAGACAGGGGCCCATTGCACTCCCACGGGGCCTTTTTAAATGCAATCCATAACCCGGATTTGCCAGGAACCCTTCTTACTCCTCCTACTTGCATGTGACACTGGGCTTAGGATCTGCATAGGAAACACACACACAAGCACACACCTACCTTTGTTGCCTGCAGATGCCTCCTTGGCTGTCCCCAAACGGTATCAAACCAACACCCACGGGAAGCTGTAAGCATAGAGGACATGCCTGCACCCCATTGGACTTACCTGTGTGGGTTAAATCCGGGTTATTTGACAACCTATGGCGGTGATGGTTCTGCTCAGGCAGAGCAGTGCTGATGCTCCTCATAAAGCTGTCGCTGCTGTGAAGGTTCTAGGTGACATCACAAATCCCTATGGTTACATACACAACAAAGCTGGGTTGTTGTTGTTTACACTCTGCAAGGCCTGTGGAAGTGAGTGACATCATAGCACTGTAGTTCTGAGGGTTCTAGATGGATGCAACAATCTCCTGTTGCTTCTATGAAGGCCATAATAGACGACATCACCAAACAGCTCCATAGTCACATACACAGCAAAGGAGAGATGTTGTTTACACCTAGTGATGTCAGTGGTATTGAGTGACATCACAGCACAGTGCTAAGGCTCCTGGGCCTGGACACAGCAGCGGCTGCAATATCTCAACGGAGAATACGTTTATATATATGTGTGTGTGTGCGCGTATATATATATATATATATATATATATATATATATATATATATATATATTTCTCCGCCGAAATCACTTTTAAACCCATTTCCACCTTTTTTTCCCTTCTCTTCCTCTTACTTTTTTTTCACGTTTTTTTACGTTTTTCTCCTTTTCGCCTCTTTTCTGGGCGTATTATTCTTCTTTTTCTTCTTTTTTTTTCGTCTAATGCATACCCCATCAGTGCAGCAATGCTTATTCAATACCGCCAGCAGATGGAGACACTGGGGGATAATTTTCTAAGGATTTATACTGATTTTTCCTGTCTGAATTTGTCGCACAGAAAGTTGCAGGCCAAATATGTGTGACATTTCTGCGACTTTAGCTTCTAGAGCATTTTTACAACATTATACATAGGTGCTGAATACATAAAAAGCGACTGTTCAGCGACAGACAAGTCGCATCGGCTGAAAGTAGGCCAGAATGTCAGTCCATGTTGGAGCAGGTTTAGATACAGTCTAAAGTATAGATCTCAAAGTCTGTGCACAGAATTTAGCAAGGGCCTCGCACCTTCTGATGCATCAGGTAGGTGCACAATAGCATAGCCTAACCCTCTGTACTTTGGTCTATATTGATGCGGGACATAGACAGCCAGCTGATGACCAATCCATTAGTGCAATGGATGGCTGGAAGCATTTGTCTTTGCCTTTGCAATACCACAGAAGCAATGCATGGTCAATGTACAGCAATGACACACCTGTGTGAACAGCCAGGAGACCCCCCCCATGTTATGTTACATAGTTACATAGTTAGTACGGTCGAAAAAAGACATATGTCCATCAAGTTCAACCAGGGAATTAAGGGGTAGGGGTGTGGCGCGATATTGGGGAAGGGATGAGATTTTATATTTCTTCATAAGCATTAATCTTATTTTGTCAATTAGGAACATTCAGCACCCACCCGCTATCAAGGCAGCTGCCTATCATGTCATGCCCTACCTGCACAGGTGTGCTGGCTACTCAAATGATCCAATTAAGGAGGCCATTTAGTCAGCAGCAGCAGAAGTCCTGTGCCTGGACGCTCCAACAGCGGCCAGACACAAGCAGAAGCAGAAGCAGCAGAAGCAGCAGCAGCACCACCTTTTGTTTTTTGGCTGCAGCAGCAGCAGCAAGGCCCACAGGGCTGGCTAGCTGGCTAGCCAGCAAGCAGGTAGCAATGAAAGTAGGAATCTTTCTTTTTAACCCTGTAAGGGGGTGGTGCACTGTACCCGAAGATACTGCCATATCGGGTCAATGCATAGGGCGACGGAAGCAAGCTTCGAAATCGGCCCCCGTTCTCAAAAATCCATTTAATATATGGTCCCCAGATAGGGGACGTATCAGATATTAAACTGATAAGAACAGATACTACACTTGATCTTAGCCAAAAGGCCGAGAAGCGATAACCGTGAAAGGGGCGGGCCCAACAAGGTCCCCTTCATGGGCACTATCACTGCTTGCTGTCAGGGAGGCTGCCAGACAATTTTCCATGCACACTCTGGGCTGGGGGGCAGTCAACCACCAGTACACACAGCAGAACCTAAACCCATACCATTATTGCTAAGCAGCAAGACAGGGGCCCATTGCACTCCCACGGGGCCTTTTTAAATGCAATCCATAACCCGGATTTGCCAGGAACCCTTCTTACTCCTCCTACTTGCATGTGACACTGGGCTTAGGATCTGCATAGGAAACACACACACAAGCACACACCTACCTTTGTTGCCTGCAGATGCCTCCTTGGCTGTCCCCAAACGGTATCAAACCAACACCCACGGGAAGCTGTAAGCATAGAGGACATGCCTGCACCCCATTGGACTTACCTGTGTGGGTTAAATCCGGGTTATTTGACAACCTATGGCGGTGATGGTTCTGCTCAGGCAGAGCAGTGCTGATGCTCCTCATAAAGCTGTCGCTGCTGTGAAGGTTCTAGGTGACATCACAAATCCCTATGGTTACATACACAACAAAGCTGGGTTGTTGTTGTTTACACTCTGCAAGGCCTGTGGAAGTGAGTGACATCATAGCACTGTAGTTCTGAGGGTTCTAGATGGATGCAACAATCTCCTGTTGCTTCTATGAAGGCCATAATAGACGACATCACCAAACAGCTCCATAGTCACATACACAGCAAAGGAGAGATGTTGTTTACACCTAGTGATGTCAGTGGTATTGAGTGACATCACAGCACAGTGCTAAGGCTCCTGGGCCTGGACACAGCAGCGGCTGCAATATCTCAACGGAGAATACGTTTATATATATGTGTGTGTGTGCGCGTATATATATATATATATATATATATATATATATATATATATATATTATATATATATATTCTCCGCCGAAATCACTTTTAAACCCATTTCCACCTTTTTTTCCCTTCTCTTCCTCTTACTTTTTTTTCACGTTTTTTTACGTTTTTCTCCTTTTCGCCTCTTTTCTGGGCGTATTATTCTTCTTTTTCTTCTTTTTTTTCGTCTAATGCATACCCCATCAGTGCAGCAATGCTTATTCAATACCGCCAGCAGATGGAGACACTGGGGGATAATTTTCTAAGGATTTATACTGATTTTTCCTGTCTGAATTTGTCGCACAGAAAGTTGCAGGCCAAATATGTGTGACATTTCTGCGACTTTAGCTTCTAGAGCATTTTTACAACATTATACATAGGTGCTGAATACATAAAAAGCGACTGTTCAGCGACAGACAAGTCGCATCGGCTGAGTCAGTCCATGTTGGAGCAGGTTTAGATACAGTCTAAAGTATAGATCTCAAAGTCTGTGCACAGAATTTAGCAAGGGCCTCGCACCTTCTGATGCATCAGGTAGGTGCACAATAGCATAGCCTAACCCTCTGTACTTTGGTCTATATTGATGCGGGACATAGACAGCCAGCTGATGACCAATCCATTAGTGCAATGGATGGCTGGAAGCATTTGTCTTTGCCTTTGCAATACCACAGAAGCAATGCATGGTCAATGTACAGCAATGACACACCTGTGTGAACAGCCAGGAGACCCCCCCCATGTTATGTTACATAGTTACATAGTTAGTACGGTCGAAAAAAGACATATGTCCATCAAGTTCAACCAGGGAATTAAGGGGTAGGGGTGTGGCGCGATATTGGGGAAGGGATGAGATTTTATATTTCTTCATAAGCATTAATCTTATTTTGTCAATTAGGAACATTCAGCACCCACCCGCTATCAAGGCAGCTGCCTATCATGTCATGCCCTACCTGCACAGGTGTGCTGGCTACTCAAATGATCCAATTAAGGAGGCCATTTAGTCAGCAGCAGCAGAAGTCCTGTGCCTGGACGCTCCAACAGCGGCCAGACACAAGCAGAAGCAGAAGCAGCAGAAGCAGCAGCAGCACCACCTTTTGTTTTTTGGCTGCAGCAGCAGCAGCAAGGCCCACAGGGCTGGCTAGCTGGCTAGCCAGCAAGCAGGTAGCAATGAAAGTAGGAATCTTTCTTTTTAACCCTGTAAGGGGGTGGTGCACTGTACCCGAAGATACTGCCATATCGGGTCAATGCATAGGGCGACGGAAGCAAGCTTCGAAATCGGCCCCCGTTCTCAAAAATCCATTTAATATATGGTCCCCAGATAGGGGACGTATCAGATATTAAACTGATAAGAACAGATACTACACTTGATCTTAGCCAAAAGGCCGAGAAGCGATAACCGTGAAAGGGGCGGGCCCAACAAGGTCCCCTTCATGGGCACTATCACTGCTTGCTGTCAGGGAGGCTGCCAGACAATTTTCCATGCACACTCTGGGCTGGGGGGCAGTCAACCACCAGTACACACAGCAGAACCTAAACCCATACCATTATTGCTAAGCAGCAAGACAGGGGCCCATTGCACTCCCACGGGGCCTTTTTAAATGCAATCCATAACCCGGATTTGCCAGGAACCCTTCTTACTCCTCCTACTTGCATGTGACACTGGGCTTAGGATCTGCATAGGAAACACACACACAAGCACACACCTACCTTTGTTGCCTGCAGATGCCTCCTTGGCTGTCCCCAAACGGTATCAAACCAACACCCACGGGAAGCTGTAAGCATAGAGGACATGCCTGCACCCCATTGGACTTACCTGTGTGGGTTAAATCCGGGTTATTTGACAACCTATGGCGGTGATGGTTCTGCTCAGGCAGAGCAGTGCTGATGCTCCTCATAAAGCTGTCGCTGCTGTGAAGGTTCTAGGTGACATCACAAATCCCTATGGTTACATACACAACAAAGCTGGGTTGTTGTTGTTTACACTCTGCAAGGCCTGTGGAAGTGAGTGACATCATAGCACTGTAGTTCTGAGGGTTCTAGATGGATGCAACAATCTCCTGTTGCTTCTATGAAGGCCATAATAGACGACATCACCAAACAGCTCCATAGTCACATACACAGCAAAGGAGAGATGTTGTTTACACCTAGTGATGTCAGTGGTATTGAGTGACATCACAGCACAGTGCTAAGGCTCCTGGGCCTGGACACAGCAGCGGCTGCAATATCTCAACGGAGAATACGTTTATATATATGTGTGTGTGTGCGCGTATATATATATATATATATATATATATATATATATATATATATATATTCTCCGCCGAAATCACTTTTAAACCCATTTCCACCTTTTTTTCCCTTCTCTTCCTCTTACTTTTTTTTCACGTTTTTTTACGTTTTTCTCCTTTTCGCCTCTTTTCTGGGCGTATTATTCTTCTTTTTCTTCTTTTTTTTCGTCTAATGCATACCCCATCAGTGCAGCAATGCTTATTCAATACCGCCAGCAGATGGAGACACTGGGGGATAATTTTCTAAGGATTTATACTGATTTTTCCTGTCTGAATTTGTCGCACAGAAAGTTGCAGGCCAAATATGTGTGACATTTCTGCGACTTTAGCTTCTAGAGCATTTTTACAACATTATACATAGGTGCTGAATACATAAAAAGCGACTGTTCAGCGACAGACAAGTCGCATCGGCTGAAAGTAGGCCAGAATGTCAGTCCATGTTGGAGCAGGTTTAGATACAGTCTAAAGTATAGATCTCAAAGTCTGTGCACAGAATTTAGCAAGGGCCTCGCACCTTCTGATGCATCAGGTAGGTGCACAATAGCATAGCCTAACCCTCTGTACTTTGGTCTATATTGATGCGGGACATAGACAGCCAGCTGATGACCAATCCATTAGTGCAATGGATGGCTGGAAGCATTTGTCTTTGCCTTTGCAATACCACAGAAGCAATGCATGGTCAATGTACAGCAATGACACACCTGTGTGAACAGCCAGGAGACCCCCCCCATGTTATGTTACATAGTTACATAGTTAGTACGGTCGAAAAAAGACATATGTCCATCAAGTTCAACCAGGGAATTAAGGGGTAGGGGTGTGGCGCGATATTGGGGAAGGGATGAGATTTTATATTTCTTCATAAGCATTAATCTTATTTTGTCAATTAGGAACATTCAGCACCCACCCGCTATCAAGGCAGCTGCCTATCATGTCATGCCCTACCTGCACAGGTGTGCTGGCTACTCAAATGATCCAATTAAGGAGGCCATTTAGTCAGCAGCAGCAGAAGTCCTGTGCCTGGACGCTCCAACAGCGGCCAGACACAAGCAGAAGCAGAAGCAGCAGAAGCAGCAGCAGCACCACCTTTTGTTTTTTGGCTGCAGCAGCAGCAGCAAGGCCCACAGGGCTGGCTAGCTGGCTAGCCAGCAAGCAGGTAGCAATGAAAGTAGGAATCTTTCTTTTTAACCCTGTAAGGGGGTGGTGCACTGTACCCGAAGATACTGCCATATCGGGTCAATGCATAGGGCGACGGAAGCAAGCTTCGAAATCGGCCCCCGTTCTCAAAAATCCATTTAATATATGGTCCCCAGATAGGGGACGTATCAGATATTAAACTGATAAGAACAGATACTACACTTGATCTTAGCCAAAAGGCCGAGAAGCGATAACCGTGAAAGGGGCGGGCCCAACAAGGTCCCCTTCATGGGCACTATCACTGCTTGCTGTCAGGGAGGCTGCCAGACAATTTTCCATGCACACTCTGGGCTGGGGGGCAGTCAACCACCAGTACACACAGCAGAACCTAAACCCATACCATTATTGCTAAGCAGCAAGACAGGGGCCCATTGCACTCCCACGGGGCCTTTTTAAATGCAATCCATAACCCGGATTTGCCAGGAACCCTTCTTACTCCTCCTACTTGCATGTGACACTGGGCTTAGGATCTGCATAGGAAACACACACACAAGCACACACCTACCTTTGTTGCCTGCAGATGCCTCCTTGGCTGTCCCCAAACGGTATCAAACCAACACCCACGGGAAGCTGTAAGCATAGAGGACATGCCTGCACCCCATTGGACTTACCTGTGTGGGTTAAATCCGGGTTATTTGACAACCTATGGCGGTGATGGTTCTGCTCAGGCAGAGCAGTGCTGATGCTCCTCATAAAGCTGTCGCTGCTGTGAAGGTTCTAGGTGACATCACAAATCCCTATGGTTACATACACAACAAAGCTGGGTTGTTGTTGTTTACACTCTGCAAGGCCTGTGGAAGTGAGTGACATCATAGCACTGTAGTTCTGAGGGTTCTAGATGGATGCAACAATCTCCTGTTGCTTCTATGAAGGCCATAATAGACGACATCACCAAACAGCTCCATAGTCACATACACAGCAAAGGAGAGATGTTGTTTACACCTAGTGATGTCAGTGGTATTGAGTGACATCACAGCACAGTGCTAAGGCTCCTGGGCCTGGACACAGCAGCGGCTGCAATATCTCAACGGAGAATACGTTTATATATATGTGTGTGTGTGCGCGTATATATATATATATATATATATATATATATATATATATATATATTCTCCGCCGAAATCACTTTTAAACCCATTTCCACCTTTTTTTCCCTTCTCTTCCTCTTACTTTTTTTTCACGTTTTTTTACGTTTTTCTCCTTTTCGCCTCTTTTCTGGGCGTATTATTCTTCTTTTTCTTCTTTTTTTTCGTCTAATGCATACCCCATCAGTGCAGCAATGCTTATTCAATACCGCCAGCAGATGGAGACACTGGGGGATAATTTTCTAAGGATTTATACTGATTTTTCCTGTCTGAATTTGTCGCACAGAAAGTTGCAGGCCAAATATGTGTGACATTTCTGCGACTTTAGCTTCTAGAGCATTTTTACAACATTATACATAGGTGCTGAATACATAAAAAGCGACTGTTCAGCGACAGACAAGTCGCATCGGCTGAAAGTAGGCCAGAATGTCAGTCCATGTTGGAGCAGGTTTAGATACAGTCTAAAGTATAGATCTCAAAGTCTGTGCACAGAATTTAGCAAGGGCCTCGCACCTTCTGATGCATCAGGTAGGTGCACAATAGCATAGCCTAACCCTCTGTACTTTGGTCTATATTGATGCGGGACATAGACAGCCAGCTGATGACCAATCCATTAGTGCAATGGATGGCTGGAAGCATTTGTCTTTGCCTTTGCAATACCACAGAAGCAATGCATGGTCAATGTACAGCAATGACACACCTGTGTGAACAGCCAGGAGACCCCCCCCATGTTATGTTACATAGTTACATAGTTAGTACGGTCGAAAAAAGACATATGTCCATCAAGTTCAACCAGGGAATTAAGGGGTAGGGGTGTGGCGCGATATTGGGGAAGGGATGAGATTTTATATTTCTTCATAAGCATTAATCTTATTTTGTCAATTAGGAACATTCAGCACCCACCCGCTATCAAGGCAGCTGCCTATCATGTCATGCCCTACCTGCACAGGTGTGCTGGCTACTCAAATGATCCAATTAAGGAGGCCATTTAGTCAGCAGCAGCAGAAGTCCTGTGCCTGGACGCTCCAACAGCGGCCAGACACAAGCAGAAGCAGAAGCAGCAGAAGCAGCAGCAGCAGCACCACCTTTTGTTTTTTGGCTGCAGCAGCAGCAGCAAGGCCCACAGGGCTGGCTAGCTGGCTAGCCAGCAAGCAGGTAGCAATGAAAGTAGGAATCTTTCTTTTTAACCCTGTAAGGGGGTGGTGCACTGTACCCGAAGATACTGCCATATCGGGTCAATGCATAGGGCGACGGAAGCAAGCTTCGAAATCGGCCCCCGTTCTCAAAAATCCATTTAATATATGGTCCCCAGATAGGGGACGTATCAGATATTAAACTGATAAGAACAGATACTACACTTGATCTTAGCCAAAAGGCCGAGAAGCGATAACCGTGAAAGGGGCGGGCCCAACAAGGTCCCCTTCATGGGCACTATCACTGCTTGCTGTCAGGGAGGCTGCCAGACAATTTTCCATGCACACTCTGGGCTGGGGGGCAGTCAACCACCAGTACACACAGCAGAACCTAAACCCATACCATTATTGCTAAGCAGCAAGACAGGGGCCCATTGCACTCCCACGGGGCCTTTTTAAATGCAATCCATAACCCGGATTTGCCAGGAACCCTTCTTACTCCTCCTACTTGCATGTGACACTGGGCTTAGGATCTGCATAGGAAACACACACACAAGCACACACCTACCTTTGTTGCCTGCAGATGCCTCCTTGGCTGTCCCCAAACGGTATCAAACCAACACCCACGGGAAGCTGTAAGCATAGAGGACATGCCTGCACCCCATTGGACTTACCTGTGTGGGTTAAATCCGGGTTATTTGACAACCTATGGCGGTGATGGTTCTGCTCAGGCAGAGCAGTGCTGATGCTCCTCATAAAGCTGTCGCTGCTGTGAAGGTTCTAGGTGACATCACAAATCCCTATGGTTACATACACAACAAAGCTGGGTTGTTGTTGTTTACACTCTGCAAGGCCTGTGGAAGTGAGTGACATCATAGCACTGTAGTTCTGAGGGTTCTAGATGGATGCAACAATCTCCTGTTGCTTCTATGAAGGCCATAATAGACGACATCACCAAACAGCTCCATAGTCACATACACAGCAAAGGAGAGATGTTGTTTACACCTAGTGATGTCAGTGGTATTGAGTGACATCACAGCACAGTGCTAAGGCTCCTGGGCCTGGACACAGCAGCGGCTGCAATATCTCAACGGAGAATACGTTTATATATATGTGTGTGTGTGCGCGTATATATATATATATATATATATATATATATATATATATATATATATTCTCCGCCGAAATCACTTTTAAACCCATTTCCACCTTTTTTTCCCTTCTCTTCCTCTTACTTTTTTTTCACGTTTTTTTACGTTTTTCTCCTTTTCGCCTCTTTTCTGGGCGTATTATTCTTCTTTTTCTTCTTTTTTTTCGTCTAATGCATACCCCATCAGTGCAGCAATGCTTATTCAATACCGCCAGCAGATGGAGACACTGGGGGATAATTTTCTAAGGATTTATACTGATTTTTCCTGTCTGAATTTGTCGCACAGAAAGTTGCAGGCCAAATATGTGTGACATTTCTGCGACTTTAGCTTCTAGAGCCATTTTTACAACATTATACATAGGTGCTGAATACATAAAAAGCGACTGTTCAGCGACAGACAAGTCGCATCGGCTGAAAGTAGGCCAGAATGTCAGTCCATGTTGGAGCAGGTTTAGATACAGTCTAAAGTATAGATCTCAAAGTCTGTGCACAGAATTTAGCAAGGGCCTCGCACCTTCTGATGCATCAGGTAGGTGCACAATAGCATAGCCTAACCCTCTGTACTTTGGTCTATATTGATGCGGGACATAGACAGCCAGCTGATGACCAATCCATTAGTGCAATGGATGGCTGGAAGCATTTGTCTTTGCCTTTGCAATACCACAGAAGCAATGCATGGTCAATGTACAGCAATGACACACCTGTGTGAACAGCCAGGAGACCCCCCCCATGTTATGTTACATAGTTACATAGTTAGTACGGTCGAAAAAAGACATATGTCCATCAAGTTCAACCAGGGAATTAAGGGGTAGGGGTGTGGCGCGATATTGGGGAAGGGATGAGATTTTATATTTCTTCATAAGCATTAATCTTATTTTGTCAATTAGGAACATTCAGCACCCACCCGCTATCAAGGCAGCTGCCTATCATGTCATGCCCTACCTGCACAGGTGTGCTGGCTACTCAAATGATCCAATTAAGGAGGCCATTTAGTCAGCAGCAGCAGAAGTCCTGTGCCTGGACGCTCCAACAGCGGCCAGACACAAGCAGAAGCAGAAGCAGCAGAAGCAGCAGCAGCACCACCTTTTGTTTTTTGGCTGCAGCAGCAGCAGCAAGGCCCACAGGGCTGGCTAGCTGGCTAGCCAGCAAGCAGGTAGCAATGAAAGTAGGAATCTTTCTTTTTAACCCTGTAAGGGGGTGGTGCACTGTACCCGAAGATACTGCCATATCGGGTCAATGCATAGGGCGACGGAAGCAAGCTTCGAAATCGGCCCCCGTTCTCAAAAATCCATTTAATATATGGTCCCCAGATAGGGGACGTATCAGATATTAAACTGATAAGAACAGATACTACACTTGATCTTAGCCAAAAGGCCGAGAAGCGATAACCGTGAAAGGGGCGGGCCCAACAAGGTCCCCTTCATGGGCACTATCACTGCTTGCTGTCAGGGAGGCTGCCAGACAATTTTCCATGCACACTCTGGGCTGGGGGGCAGTCAACCACCAGTACACACAGCAGAACCTAAACCCATACCATTATTGCTAAGCAGCAAGACAGGGGCCCATTGCACTCCCACGGGGCCTTTTTAAATGCAATCCATAACCCGGATTTGCCAGGAACCCTTCTTACTCCTCCTACTTGCATGTGACACTGGGCTTAGGATCTGCATAGGAAACACACACACAAGCACACACCTACCTTTGTTGCCTGCAGATGCCTCCTTGGCTGTCCCCAAACGGTATCAAACCAACACCCACGGGAAGCTGTAAGCATAGAGGACATGCCTGCACCCCATTGGACTTACCTGTGTGGGTTAAATCCGGGTTATTTGACAACCTATGGCGGTGATGGTTCTGCTCAGGCAGAGCAGTGCTGATGCTCCTCATAAAGCTGTCGCTGCTGTGAAGGTTCTAGGTGACATCACAAATCCCTATGGTTACATACACAACAAAGCTGGGTTGTTGTTGTTTACACTCTGCAAGGCCTGTGGAAGTGAGTGACATCATAGCACTGTAGTTCTGAGGGTTCTAGATGGATGCAACAATCTCCTGTTGCTTCTATGAAGGCCATAATAGACGACATCACCAAACAGCTCCATAGTCACATACACAGCAAAGGAGAGATGTTGTTTACACCTAGTGATGTCAGTGGTATTGAGTGACATCACAGCACAGTGCTAAGGCTCCTGGGCCTGGACACAGCAGCGGCTGCAATATCTCAACGGAGAATACGTTTATATATATGTGTGTGTGTGCGCGTATATATATATATATATATATATATATATATATATATATATATTTCTCCGCCGAAATCACTTTTAAACCCATTTCCACCTTTTTTTCCCTTCTCTTCCTCTTACTTTTTTTTCAGGTTTTTTTACGTTTTTCTCCTTTTCGCCTCTTTTCTGGGCGTATTATTCTTCTTTTTCTTCTTTTTTTTCGTCTAATGCATACCCCATCAGTGCAGCAATGCTTATTCAATACCGCCAGCAGATGGAGACACTGGGGGATAATTTTCTAAGGATTTATACTGATTTTTCCTGTCTGAATTTGTCGCACAGAAAGTTGCAGGCCAAATATGTGTGACATTTCTGCGACTTTAGCTTCTAGAGCATTTTTACAACATTATACATAGGTGCTGAATACATAAAAAGCGACTGTTCAGCGACAGACAAGTCGCATCGGCTGAAAGTAGGCCAGAATGTCAGTCCATGTTGGAGCAGGTTTAGATACAGTCTAAAGTATAGATCTCAAAGTCTGTGCACAGAATTTAGCAAGGGCCTCGCACCTTCTGATGCATCAGGTAGGTGCACAATAGCATAGCCTAACCCTCTGTACTTTGGTCTATATTGATGCGGGACATAGACAGCCAGCTGATGACCAATCCATTAGTGCAATGGATGGCTGGAAGCATTTGTCTTTGCCTTTGCAATACCACAGAAGCAATGCATGGTCAATGTACAGCAATGACACACCTGTGTGAACAGCCAGGAGACCCCCCCCATGTTATGTTACATAGTTACATAGTTAGTACGGTCGAAAAAAGACATATGTCCATCAAGTTCAACCAGGGAATTAAGGGGTAGGGGTGTGGCGCGATATTGGGGAAGGGATGAGATTTTATATTTCTTCATAAGCATTAATCTTATTTTGTCAATTAGGAACATTCAGCACCCACCCGCTATCAAGGCAGCTGCCTATCATGTCATGCCCTACCTGCACAGGTGTGCTGGCTACTCAAATGATCCAATTAAGGAGGCCATTTAGTCAGCAGCAGCAGAAGTTCTGTGCCTGGACGCTCCAACAGCGGCCAGACACAAGCAGAAGCAGATGCAGCAGAAGCAGCAGCAGCACCACCTTTTGTTTTTTGGCTGCAGCAGCAGCAGCAAGGCCCACAGGGCTGGCTAGCTGGCTAGCCAGCAAGCAGGTAGCAATGAAAGTAGGAATCTTTCTTTTTAACCCTGTAAGGGGGTGGTGCACTGTACCCGAAGATACTGCCATATCGGGTCAATGCATAGGGCGACGGAAGCAAGCTTCGAAATCGGCCCCCGTTCTCAAAAATCCATTTAATATATGGTCCCCAGATAGGGGACGTATCAGATATTAAACTGATAAGAACAGATAAGGTTTCAACAAAATTTTATTGAATAAATAAGAAACCATACAAAATTTAAAATGCAAAATAATAAAAGGTTCACAAAAGTTTTAAAATACAAATAATAAAACCAGTAATAAAAGGAGAAAAAATAAAAATGGCAGGATAAAACATTATACAAATGTCATAAAAACTGATTATACTGTTATTTCGTTCCATAGAGGCAGACACCACATGGATGCTGCCTCGCTGGCCCCCAACTGTTTCTTGTCTCTTAGGTAATAGATGTACATCTCACTCAGGGCCAGCTTTATACAGTTTTTAACATCAATAAAATCATGTTTAAAAAGTAAGATGTTCCTAACTTTCCAGATGGCATTTTTAAAACAATTAATAATCATCCAGCAGATCATCTGCTGTTTAAAATTGGGGCAGTTAAAAAGACCGTAAAAGACACATTCGTGATTAAAATCTTTTAGGCCGCAGGCCCACTTCAAAAGTGGGCCTACCTTCCTCCAAAGCTCCCGTGCAAAAGGGCAGTTCCAAAATATGTGCAGCACCGTTTCGTCCACTCCGCAGCCATCTCTCGGGCACTTGGCTCTCGCCACCAGTCCTCGCCTGTGCTGAAACTCACGAGTAGGGAGGCACTGGTGGACGATTGCCCAGGCAAGATCCCTGTGTACATTCGCCAGAAACTTCCCGTACACGTTCCGCCATACCTTTTTGGATCTTGCCTGTGTGAAATTGGACACTGCCAGGGTAACCTCACTCCGCCTGAGGACCTTTGATACCTTTCTCTGGTCCCCCAGTATGTCAGGCTCCAAATCTTGGAGACCTAGGAGCCTGACTGTCTTTTCCAACACCACATAATGTTTTGGGGGACACAGAAGCACCGGAGCGTTCAGAGGGATGCGCAACCATCTTTTAAAAACCATGCCCGCAGCGTACCTTAAAAAGCAGCTAAAAATGCCATCGGATTTAATAATTTTAAAACAGAAACAGAAATACTTTATGTAAAAGAAAGTAAAAAGGTTAGGAACATCTTTCCCGCCATTATCTTTACTTTTGTACATAAAATCACGCTTTAATTTCTCCATTTTTGAACCCCATAAAAAAGTAAAAACAATTCTAGTTACTTTTTTAATGTATAAAATAGATGGAGGAAATACCATGGCAATGTATAGCATAATAGGGAGTAAAACCATCTTTATTATTAAAATCTTCCCCTCCATGGTAAGGTTTCTAAGATTCCACATTAAAATCTTCTTCTCCATCTTAGCTATAGCTGAATCCCAGTTAGGGCTCCCATCATTGACCTGGTTAAAAACAATACCTAAAACTTTAATTTGATCCTGTTGCATTGTGACTCCTGGGGTGATGGATGAATCCCAGGAGCCAATATAAAAACAGTCACATTTATCTGTGTTTAGCTTAAAACCAGAGACCTCGCAGAAATAGCTGGTGTTCCTCAATGCCCCCCTCATGGATGGAGAGTCCGGGCACAGTATGGTGACATCATCCATGTACCCCAACACCTTTAGATGGGTCCCTCCTCCACCAGGTATCGGTACGCCTCTTATTACCCGGTCTTTTCTGAGGAGGGCCATCAGTGGTTCGATTGCGCAAATAAAAAGGAGTGGGGACAGGGGGCAGCCCTGTTTGACACCTGATAAAAGAGGAACACCGCTGGTTAAAAAGCCATTAACAGAGACTTGACTAAAACAGGATCGGTATAAAAGCATGATTCGGCTTAAAATCGTTTCAGGCACTGCCATCTTTTTAAGAACTAAAAACAGGTATTCATGGGAGACCCTATCAAAGGCTTTTTCAAAGTCTAAGGATAAAATTGCTACAGTTTGATTTCTATCCTTAAAATACCATAAAACATCTCTTAAAATATTTAGGGATTCAGCTATAGACCTTCCAGGTACCCCACAAACCTGATTTGGGTGAATTAATTTATGAATAAAAGGTTTAAAACGGACAGCTAATAACTTGGCTAAAACTTTATAATCAACATTTAAAAGTGTGATGGGGCGCCAATTTTTTAGCATATCCTTTTCACCCTTTTTAAAAAGTAATGATACAATCCCCCTCCTCCAGGAAGGGGGAAGTTCATTAACAATAAAAGTTTCTTTATACAATAAAACCATATCATCCTTTAAAATATCCCAAAAAGCTAAATAAAATTCGATGGGTAAACCATCTTCCCCAGGGGCCTTCCCACTAGAAAAACTTTTAAAAACAAATAAAAGTTCATCTAAGTTAAGATCACGGGATAAAACCTCCTGGTCTAAAACATCTAGCTTAAAATCAAGGGAATTAAGAACATGTTCTAAAAAGGATGGATTAAGATCTTTCTTATTAAAAAGAAGCTGGTAGAAGTTAAAAACTGCATCTAACATGCCTTTTGGAGTGGATTCACCCTCAAGGTTTTGGATGATATCCCTCCTATTCATCACTTTTTTAAAAAAGAAACGGGAACATTTCTCGCCCTCCTCCAGGTGCTGCACATGTGAGTTAAAAATGATTTGTTTCCCTTTCTTTTCTATGGCATGTTTTATTTCAGTTTTAAGGTTTAAAATATCATTTTCTACATCCATACCAGCTTCTTTCAATTTAAAAAGTACATTTAAACGCATGTTAAGAACATAAAACCACTGTTTTTCCATTTTTGCCTTCTTCTTACCTGCTTTGATAAAAAAAAATCTGATTTTAGATTTGGTGCCCTCCCACCAGTGCAGCATAGGCTCGTGGGGTTTTCTTTGTGATTGCCAGCATTGGTAGGTCCGCACAAACTCCTCTTTTATCTCAGGGTCCTCTAGGAGTGTGGTGTTTAATCTCCAGAGGCCCCTTTTTGCTTTTTGCTCCCCCTCTAGCTCCAGGCCCACCAAGAGGAGCTTATGATCAGAGAAGATATTCTGCTCGAGCGTGCATTTCAGGGGTTTAAAAGCTCTAGAGGAAAAAATAAAATCGATTCTGGAGCTCACTCTTCCATTGGACCATGTGGCGCCTGGGTCCTCCGGCAAGAGATCCTTCCAGCAATCTTTCAAATTAAAATCATCAATAAAATTTTTAAGCAGGTAAGAAGTGCGGTCTTTACGATTAATATCCCCACCCTGCCGGTGTTCCCCATCACGTATGCAGTTAAAATCACCTCCCACCAGCAGGGGGGAAGACCCAACACAAAACAGTGGTAAAATTTCAAATAGTTCTGCCCGCTCCTGTTTATCAGGAGGGGCATACACATTTAAAACACGAATTAAAAGTCCATTAAAATATAGATGAATTAAAAGAGCTCTGCCAGGCACAATCTCAGTTACTGTATGAATAGAAAAGGACTGGCCTCGGCAGAGCAGCCCAACACCCACAGAACGACAGTCATTTGCACCGGACCATATGGATGGGCCCAGCTTCCAGTCTTCTTTTAAGTCTTTATAGTCCATTTTACTAGGGATTCCACATTCTTGTAGCAGGCAAAGGTCAAAGTCACATGTCTCTAGATAAGAAAATAAAGCAGCCCTGCGATCAGGGCTCTTTAAGGACCTCACATTGAGTGAGGCAATTTTTACAGGGATAGGCATAGTTTATGGAGAGTCCGTGCTTGGAGAATCAAAGTCAATAATAAGCTGCGTACCGTCATCCCCCGCCTGCGGGGTCATCAGCTCCTTGATGTTCTGAGGGTCGGAGCTTGAGATCGATGATGCCCCGACCCTGAGCTCGCTCTCGTCCGAACTACGGCACGCCGCTTTCCTTTGAATGTCTTCCTCTTCTTCTTCTCTTTGTCTTTTAAATGTCACACTGCTGTCCATATCCTCTGTGTTGCTCTCACTCGATGTAATCTCTGGCCCCCGGCTGATGGATCTGCGTCTTCTTTCATCATTTGACGACTGGAACTGCTGCACAGGGGCCTGTGAGGCCTCTTTTCCGGAACCTTTGCCGCTACCTTGGGAAGTTTTCATCGCTTGTTCCCCAGCAAGCGTTGCTGAGGACTGTTGCTCCAACTTCCCCATCGATCGACGATGGCCAGTTTTACCCACCGGGTCCACTGCTGGCGGGGCAGCAAACCCTGGTTTGGCGCCACTTGTCTTCTTGGCCCTGTCCTGTATAGGCGGAGTAACAGGACCGGGCTCAGACCTGGCCACCTGGCTCCCCTTCCGGCGGGCTTTCACCGGGGCCTCTTCGTCCGGAGCAGGGCGACCCTGGGCCAAGCCAGTACCTGGCTTATGCTGCAATTTTGGGTCCACTTTTGCCCCCACCGAGGACCGTCGGCTGCCACCCGCCACAGGTGAGCCCCCTTCAGAAGTTTCGGCGGGCTCTTGAGCCAGGTAGGAAGTCGATCGACGTCTTTCAATTTCCCGGGCAGTAAACTCGATCACCCGCCCGGGCTTCGTGGAATCCCCATGGCCTCCCCCTAGCACTACCACCGGTGGGCCCCCCGATGGAGCACCAGAGGTCTTGGGCCTGGACCCATCAGTACCTGCCATCTGGGGTTTGGGCATCTTAAAAAAGGACGTCTTTTGTCCTGTCCCCTCTTTGGGTGGGCCCAGCCTTGACCCACCCATCGTAGTTTTTGCTTTATGGGGACAGGAATTAAAATCGTGATTTTCCTCTCCGCAGAGGTTGCACCTTATCGTATGGCTACATCTTGAGGCTATGTGACCTTCTTGGCCACACCTATTGCAGCGAATCACACGCTCCGCGCCGCAGGTCTCCTGGGTGTGGCCAAACCTCAAGCAATTTCGGCAATACATAGGCATTTGAGGATAGAACAGGAAGCCCCGAACTCTCCCGATGGCAAAATTTGGGGGCGGATGGCAAAGACCCCCAATACCACCGGGATCCTTACGGAGCTTGACCCAGAACTTCCTCTTGCCGTTCCAGAACCGCACGGAGTTCAAGATTTTGTTTGCGAATCGCACCTCTTCGCAGTATCGCCGAAGAAAAGTGGCTATATCCTCCGTGGTCACATGAGGGCTGTGCATAGCCACCACCAACGGTATATGTTCCTCACCATAGAGGAACTGGAACGAAAGACCGTCGAGTCGATCGTCCCTCTGGTCCGCACCAGACAAGGTTGCATAGATGTTATCGCAACACGCCGTGGCCGTGAAGGTGACGGTATACAGGCCACGGCTTTCCTGGTCATTTAGACACAGGATGTCCTCCCTATTGAGGCGGAAGTAGTCAAGAAGAATCACCTCCGCAATGAAGCGGAGGTTCTTCAACTGACGATGGCTCTCCGACACCTCTATGCGGATGGTATTTCGCATCGACATTTCCCCAGAGGGGAAAGCCCAGGAGAACGGCATCTTCCACACCCAGGGACTAAGCCCCTTCCCCAATAGCAGCAGGGGCTCGGAATCCCGCTATAAAAGCGGAACCCTTACCCAAGGCAGAGGTCGGGGGTACCCTAGGTGCTTCCGAAGCTACAGGTAACGCTCAACGTACCGAAAATGCCTTCTGAGACACAAGGTCCCAGAGACAGGGGGATCGCAACCCGTTGTCCGTGGACTAAGCCCGCTCCCCAATAGCAGCAAGGGGGTGAAGTCCCTCCGTAAGGAGAGACAATCCCCCAAGGCCGAGAAGCGGGGTACCACAGACACCTTCCGACCAGACCAAATGCAGATACTACACTTGATCTTAGCCAAAAGGCCGAGAAGCGATAACCGTGAAAGGGGCGGGCCCAACAAGGTCCCCTTCATGGGCACTATCACTGCTTGCTGTCAGGGAGGCTGCCAGACAATTTTCCATGCACACTCTGGGCTGGGGGGCAGTCAACCACCAGTACACACAGCAGAACCTAAACCCATACCATTATTGCTAAGCAGCAAGACAGGGGCCCATTGCACTCCCACGGGGCCTTTTTAAATGCAATCCATAACCCGGATTTGCCAGGAACCCTTCTTACTCCTCCTACTTGCATGTGACACTGGGCTTAGGATCTGCATAGGAAACACACACACAAGCACACACCTACCTTTGTTGCCTGCAGATGCCTCCTTGGCTGTCCCCAAACGGTATCAAACCAACACCCACGGGAAGCTGTAAGCATAGAGGACATGCCTGCACCCCATTGGACTTACCTGTGTGGGTTAAATCCGGGTTATTTGACAACCTATGGCGGTGATGGTTCTGCTCAGGCAGAGCAGTGCTGATGCTCCTCATAAAGCTGTCGCTGCTGTGAAGGTTCTAGGTGACATCACAAATCCCTATGGTTACATACACAACAAAGCTGGGTTGTTGTTGTTTACACTCTGCAAGGCCTGTGGAAGTGAGTGACATCATAGCACTGTAGTTCTGAGGGTTCTAGATGGATGCAACAATCTCCTGTTGCTTCTATGAAGGCCATAATAGACGACATCACCAAACAGCTCCATAGTCACATACACAGCAAAGGAGAGATGTTGTTTACACCTAGTGATGTCAGTGGTATTGAGTGACATCACAGCACAGTGCTAAGGCTCCTGGGCCTGGACACAGCAGCGGCTGCAATATCTCAACGGAGAATACGTTTATATATATGTGTGTGTGTGCGCGTATATATATATATATATATATATATATATATATATATATATATATTTCTCCGCCGAAATCACTTTTAAACCCATTTCCACCTTTTTTTCCCTTCTCTTCCTCTTACTTTTTTTTCACGTTTTTTTACGTTTTTCTCCTTTTCGCCTCTTTTCTGGGCGTATTATTCTTCTTTTTCTTCTTTTTTTTCGTCTAATGCATACCCCATCAGTGCAGCAATGCTTATTCAATACCGCCAGCAGATGGAGACACTGGGGGATAATTTTCTAAGGATTTATACTGATTTTTCCTGTCTGAATTTGTCGCACAGAAAGTTGCAGGCCAAATATGTGTGACATTTCTGCGACTTTAGCTTCTAGAGCATTTTTACAACATTATACATAGGTGCTGAATACATAAAAAGCGACTGTTCAGCGACAGACAAGTCGCATCGGCTGAAAGTAGGCCAGAATGTCAGTCCATGTTGGAGCAGGTTTAGATACAGTCTAAAGTATAGATCTCAAAGTCTGTGCACAGAATTTAGCAAGGGCCTCGCACCTTCTGATGCATCAGGTAGGTGCACAATAGCATAGCCTAACCCTCTGTACTTTGGTCTATATTGATGCGGGACATAGACAGCCAGCTGATGACCAATCCATTAGTGCAATGGATGGCTGGAAGCATTTGTCTTTGCCTTTGCAATACCACAGAAGCAATGCATGGTCAATGTACAGCAATGACACACCTGTGTGAACAGCCAGGAGACCCCCCCCATGTTATGTTACATAGTTACATAGTTAGTACGGTCGAAAAAAGACATATGTCCATCAAGTTCAACCAGGGAATTAAGGGGTAGGGGTGTGGCGCGATATTGGGGAAGGGATGAGATTTTATATTTCTTCATAAGCATTAATCTTATTTTGTCAATTAGGAACATTCAGCACCCACCCGCTATCAAGGCAGCTGCCTATCATGTCATGCCCTACCTGCACAGGTGTGCTGGCTACTCAAATGATCCAATTAAGGAGGCCATTTAGTCAGCAGCAGCAGAAGTCCTGTGCCTGGACGCTCCAACAGCGGCCAGACACAAGCAGAAGCAGAAGCAGCAGAAGCAGCAGCAGCACCACCTTTTGTTTTTTGGCTGCAGCAGCAGCAGCAAGGCCCACAGGGCTGGCTAGCTGGCTAGCCAGCAAGCAGGTAGCAATGAAAGTAGGAATCTTTCTTTTTAACCCTGTAAGGGGGTGGTGCACTGTACCCGAAGATACTGCCATATCGGGTCAATGCATAGGGCGACGGAAGCAAGCTTCGAAATCGGCCCCCGTTCTCAAAAATCCATTTAATATATGGTCCCCAGATAGGGGACGTATCAGATATTAAACTGATAAGAACAGATTTTTTTTTTTTTTTTTTTTTTTTTCTTTATCTAAAGCCGAGGAACGTGCTTTCGATTCACCCAAAGTGCAAGAAAAAGTGCAAACGTGTTACACTAAAAAAACGTGCACAAAGGATGCGGTCTATCGCAAGCCCTTCTCCGATAGGAGAGAGGCCCCCCAACAAACCTTACCCTTCGCCTCCGGACCAAAAGGTACCTGCGAGGTTCCAGGTTCGATGTCCCTTTTCGCCGAAGCTACTAGGGGACCACAAATGCTCCCGGCATCCCCCTTGGCGTTAGCCAAGGTATCTGCCCGCAGAGCCGATTACGGTAGGTACCCTGCCAAAGCAGGAGTACCCGGGGTGTTTGCAGGGAGGTGCGGAACCTAATGGCCACACACACCTCCCCTAGACCGCCAGGAGGGACACCCAGAAGGGCTACCGCATCCTGACAAATCCTGTGAACACACAACACGCAAAAAGTGACACAGTGAGACAAAAAAGAAATAAATAAGTGAATGTGTGCAGATATACTGCCCGGACATCCGGCCGGATCTATAAAAATTTCTCTGATCCTAGCCAGAAGGCCGGGAATCAAGAGGTGAGTGCCACAAGGTGAAGAGATTATGGTGCCCGTGCTTCAACCCAGTGAGTCTATTCTCCCAGTGAGTTTCGGCACCTCGGGGTCACCACTCCCCGAGGCACAAAAGTACCTCGGCTCTAGACCCTCTCAGCCTCATGGCGAGACCCGGAGGGAACAGGTCACATCGGGGCAGCCGTCGAGCTGATTCCTCAGAACCAGCCCCGGAAAGCCCTGGTACACCTGCATCCTCCATGCAGCACCCATCCCCACCAGCATGAAAACTGATAAGAACAGATACTACACTTGATCTTAGCCAAAAGGCCGAGAAGCGATAACCGTGAAAGGGGCGGGCCCAACAAGGTCCCCTTCATGGGCACTATCACTGCTTGCTGTCAGGGAGGCTGCCAGACAATTTTCCATGCACACTCTGGGCTGGGGGGCAGTCAACCACCAGTACACACAGCAGAACCTAAACCCATACCATTATTGCTAAGCAGCAAGACAGGGGCCCATTGCACTCCCACGGGGCCTTTTTAAATGCAATCCATAACCCGGATTTGCCAGGAACCCTTCTTACTCCTCCTACTTGCATGTGACACTGGGCTTAGGATCTGCATAGGAAACACACACACAAGCACACACCTACCTTTGTTGCCTGCAGATGCCTCCTTGGCTGTCCCCAAACGGTATCAAACCAACACCCACGGGAAGCTGTAAGCATAGAGGACATGCCTGCACCCCATTGGACTTACCTGTGTGGGTTAAATCCGGGTTATTTGACAACCTATGGCGGTGATGGTTCTGCTCAGGCAGAGCAGTGCTGATGCTCCTCATAAAGCTGTCGCTGCTGTGAAGGTTCTAGGTGACATCACAAATCCCTATGGTTACATACACAACAAAGCTGGGTTGTTGTTGTTTACACTCTGCAAGGCCTGTGGAAGTGAGTGACATCATAGCACTGTAGTTCTGAGGGTTCTAGATGGATGCAACAATCTCCTGTTGCTTCTATGAAGGCCATAATAGACGACATCACCAAACAGCTCCATAGTCACATACACAGCAAAGGAGAGATGTTGTTTACACCTAGTGATGTCAGTGGTATTGAGTGACATCACAGCACAGTGCTAAGGCTCCTGGGCCTGGACACAGCAGCGGCTGCAATATCTCAACGGAGAATACGTTTATATATATGTGTGTGTGTGCGCGTATATATATATATATATATATATATATATATATATATATATTTCTCCGCCGAAATCACTTTTAAACCCATTTCCACCTTTTTTTCCCTTCTCTTCCTCTTACTTTTTTTTCACGTTTTTTTACGTTTTTCTCCTTTTCGCCTCTTTTCTGGGCGTATTATTCTTCTTTTTCTTCTTTTTTTTCGTCTAATGCATACCCCATCAGTGCAGCAATGCTTATTCAATACCGCCAGCAGATGGAGACACTGGGGGATAATTTTCTAAGGATTTATACTGATTTTTCCTGTCTGAATTTGTCGCACAGAAAGTTGCAGGCCAAATATGTGTGACATTTCTGCGACTTTAGCTTCTAGAGCATTTTTACAACATTATACATAGGTGCTGAATACATAAAAAGCGACTGTTCAGCGACAGACAAGTCGCATCGGCTGAAAGTAGGCCAGAATGTCAGTCCATGTTGGAGCAGGTTTAGATACAGTCTAAAGTATAGATCTCAAAGTCTGTGCACAGAATTTAGCAAGGGCCTCGCACCTTCTGATGCATCAGGTAGGTGCACAATAGCATAGCCTAACCCTCTGTACTTTGGTCTATATTGATGCGGGACATAGACAGCCAGCTGATGACCAATCCATTAGTGCAATGGATGGCTGGAAGCATTTGTCTTTGCCTTTGCAATACCACAGAAGCAATGCATGGTCAATGTACAGCAATGACACACCTGTGTGAACAGCCAGGAGACCCCCCCCATGTTATGTTACATAGTTACATAGTTAGTACGGTCGAAAAAAGACATATGTCCATCAAGTTCAACCAGGGAATTAAGGGGTAGGGGTGTGGCGCGATATTGGGGAAGGGATGAGATTTTATATTTCTTCATAAGCATTAATCTTATTTTGTCAATTAGGAACATTCAGCACCCACCCGCTATCAAGGCAGCTGCCTATCATGTCATGCCCTACCTGCACAGGTGTGCTGGCTACTCAAATGATCCAATTAAGGAGGCCATTTAGTCAGCAGCAGCAGAAGTCCTGTGCCTGGACGCTCCAACAGCGGCCAGACACAAGCAGAAGCAGAAGCAGCAGCAGCACCACCTTTTGTTTTTTGGCTGCAGCAGCAGCAGCAAGGCCCACAGGGCTGGCTAGCTGGCTAGCCAGCAAGCAGGTAGCAATGAAAGTAGGAATCTTTCTTTTTAACCCTGTAAGGGGGTGGTGCACTGTACCCGAAGATACTGCCATATCGGGTCAATGCATAGGGCGACGGAAGCAAGCTTCGAAATCGGCCCCCGTTCTCAAAAATCCATTTAATATATGGTCCCCAGATAGGGGACGTATCAGATATTAAACTGATAAGAACAGATACTACACTTGATCTTAGCCAAAAGGCCGAGAAGCGATAACCGTGAAAGGGGCGGGCCCAACAAGGTCCCCTTCATGGGCACTATCACTGCTTGCTGTCAGGGAGGCTGCCAGACAATTTTCCATGCACACTCTGGGCTGGGGGGCAGTCAACCACCAGTACACACAGCAGAACCTAAACCCATACCATTATTGCTAAGCAGCAAGACAGGGGCCCATTGCACTCCCACGGGGCCTTTTTAAATGCAATCCATAACCCGGATTTGCCAGGAACCCTTCTTACTCCTCCTACTTGCATGTGACACTGGGCTTAGGATCTGCATAGGAAACACACACACAAGCACACACCTACCTTTGTTGCCTGCAGATGCCTCCTTGGCTGTCCCCAAACGGTATCAAACCAACACCCACGGGAAGCTGTAAGCATAGAGGACATGCCTGCACCCCATTGGACTTACCTGTGTGGGTTAAATCCGGGTTATTTGACAACCTATGGCGGTGATGGTTCTGCTCAGGCAGAGCAGTGCTGATGCTCCTCATAAAGCTGTCGCTGCTGTGAAGGTTCTAGGTGACATCACAAATCCCTATGGTTACATACACAACAAAGCTGGGTTGTTGTTGTTTACACTCTGCAAGGCCTGTGGAAGTGAGTGACATCATAGCACTGTAGTTCTGAGGGTTCTAGATGGATGCAACAATCTCCTGTTGCTTCTATGAAGGCCATAATAGACGACATCACCAAACAGCTCCATAGTCACATACACAGCAAAGGAGAGATGTTGTTTACACCTAGTGATGTCAGTGGTATTGAGTGACATCACAGCACAGTGCTAAGGCTCCTGGGCCTGGACACAGCAGCGGCTGCAATATCTCAACGGAGAATACGTTTATATATATGTGTGTGTGTGCGCGTATATATATATATATATATATATATATATATATATATATATATATATATTTCTCCGCCGAAATCACTTTTAAACCCATTTCCACCTTTTTTTCCCTTCTCTTCCTCTTACTTTTTTTTCACGTTTTTTTACGTTTTTCTCCTTTTCGCCTCTTTTCTGGGCGTATTATTCTTCTTTTTCTTCTTTTTTTTCGTCTAATGCATACCCCATCAGTGCAGCAATGCTTATTCAATACCGCCAGCAGATGGAGACACTGGGGGATAATTTTCTAAGGATTTATACTGATTTTTCCTGTCTGAATTTGTCGCACAGAAAGTTGCAGGCCAAATATGTGTGACATTTCTGCGACTTTAGCTTCTAGAGCATTTTTACAACATTATACATAGGTGCTGAATACATAAAAAGCGACTGTTCAGCGACAGACAAGTCGCATCGGCTGAAAGTAGGCCAGAATGTCAGTCCATGTTGGAGCAGGTTTAGATACAGTCTAAAGTATAGATCTCAAAGTCTGTGCACAGAATTTAGCAAGGGCCTCGCACCTTCTGATGCATCAGGTAGGTGCACAATAGCATAGCCTAACCCTCTGTACTTTGGTCTATATTGATGCGGGACATAGACAGCCAGCTGATGACCAATCCATTAGTGCAATGGATGGCTGGAAGCATTTGTCTTTGCCTTTGCAATACCACAGAAGCAATGCATGGTCAATGTACAGCAATGACACACCTGTGTGAACAGCCAGGAGACCCCCCCCATGTTATGTTACATAGTTACATAGTTAGTACGGTCGAAAAAAGACATATGTCCATCAAGTTCAACCAGGGAATTAAGGGGTAGGGGTGTGGCGCGATATTGGGGAAGGGATGAGATTTTATATTTCTTCATAAGCATTAATCTTATTTTGTCAATTAGGAACATTCAGCACCCACCCGCTATCAAGGCAGCTGCCTATCATGTCATGCCCTACCTGCACAGGTGTGCTGGCTACTCAAATGATCCAATTAAGGAGGCCATTTAGTCAGCAGCAGCAGAAGTCCTGTGCCTGGACGCTCCAACAGCGGCCAGACACAAGCAGAAGCAGAAGCAGCAGAAGCAGCAGCAGCACCACCTTTTGTTTTTTGGCTGCAGCAGCAGCAGCAAGGCCCACAGGGCTGGCTAGCTGGCTAGCCAGCAAGCAGGTAGCAATGAAAGTAGGAATCTTTCTTTTTAACCCTGTAAGGGGGTGGTGCACTGTACCCGAAGATACTGCCATATCGGGTCAATGCATAGGGCGACGGAAGCAAGCTTCGAAATCGGCCCCCGTTCTCAAAAATCCATTTAATATATGGTCCCCAGATAGGGGACGTATCAGATATTAAACTGATAAGAACAGATACTACACTTGATCTTAGCCAAAAGGCCGAGAAGCGATAACCGTGAAAGGGGCGGGCCCAACAAGGTCCCCTTCATGGGCACTATCACTGCTTGCTGTCAGGGAGGCTGCCAGACAATTTTCCATGCACACTCTGGGCTGGGGGGCAGTCAACCACCAGTACACACAGCAGAACCTAAACCCATACCATTATTGCTAAGCAGCAAGACAGGGGCCCATTGCACTCCCACGGGGCCTTTTTAAATGCAATCCATAACCCGGATTTGCCAGGAACCCTTCTTACTCCTCCTACTTGCATGTGACACTGGGCTTAGGATCTGCATAGGAAACACACACACAAGCACACACCTACCTTTGTTGCCTGCAGATGCCTCCTTGGCTGTCCCCAAACGGTATCAAACCAACACCCACGGGAAGCTGTAAGCATAGAGGACATGCCTGCACCCCATTGGACTTACCTGTGTGGGTTAAATCCGGGTTATTTGACAACCTATGGCGGTGATGGTTCTGCTCAGGCAGAGCAGTGCTGATGCTCCTCATAAAGCTGTCGCTGCTGTGAAGGTTCTAGGTGACATCACAAATCCCTATGGTTACATACACAACAAAGCTGGGTTGTTGTTGTTTACACTCTGCAAGGCCTGTGGAAGTGAGTGACATCATAGCACTGTAGTTCTGAGGGTTCTAGATGGATGCAACAATCTCCTGTTGCTTCTATGAAGGCCATAATAGACGACATCACCAAACAGCTCCATAGTCACATACACAGCAAAGGAGAGATGTTGTTTACACCTAGTGATGTCAGTGGTATTGAGTGACATCACAGCACAGTGCTAAGGCTCCTGGGCCTGGACACAGCAGCGGCTGCAATATCTCAACGGAGAATACGTTTATATATATGTGTGTGTGTGCGCGTATATATATATATATATATATATATATATATATATATATATATATATTTCTCCGCCGAAATCACTTTTAAACCCATTTCCACCTTTTTTTCCCTTCTCTTCCTCTTACTTTTTTTTCACGTTTTTTTACGTTTTTCTCCTTTTCGCCTCTTTTCTGGGCGTATTATTCTTCTTTTTCTTTTTTTTTTCGTCTAATGCATACCCCATCAGTGCAGCAATGCTTATTCAATACCGCCAGCAGATGGAGACACTGGGGGATAATTTTCTAAGGATTTATACTGATTTTTCCTGTCTGAATTTGTCGCACAGAAAGTTGCAGGCCAAATATGTGTGACATTTCTGCGACTTTAGGTTCTAGAGCATTTTTACAACATTATACATAGGTGCTGAATACATAAAAAGCGACTGTTCAGCGACAGACAAGTCGCATCGGCTGAAAGTAGGCCAGAATGTCAGTCCATGTTGGAGCAGGTTTAGATACAGTCTAAAGTATAGATCTCAAAGTCTGTGCACAGAATTTAGCAAGGGCCTCGCACCTTCTGATGCATCAGGTAGGTGCACAATAGCATAGCCTAACCCTCTGTACTTTGGTCTATATTGATGCGGGACATAGACAGCCAGCTGATGACCAATCCATTAGTGCAATGGATGGCTGGAAGCATTTGTCTTTGCCTTTGCAATACCACAGAAGCAATGCATGGTCAATGTACAGCAATGACACACCTGTGTGAACAGCCAGGAGACCCCCCCCATGTTATGTTACATAGTTACATAGTTAGTACGGTCGAAAAAAGACATATGTCCATCAAGTTCAACCAGGGAATTAAGGGGTAGGGGTGTGGCGCGATATTGGGGAAGGGATGAGATTTTATATTTCTTCATAAGCATTAATCTTATTTTGTCAATTAGGAACATTCAGCACCCACCCGCTATCAAGGCAGCTGCCTATCATGTCATGCCCTACCTGCACAGGTGTGCTGGCTACTCAAATGATCCAATTAAGGAGGCCATTTAGTCAGCAGCAGCAGAAGTCCTGTGCCTGGACGCTCCAACAGCGGCCAGACACAAGCAGAAGCAGAAGCAGCAGAAGCAGCAGCAGCACCACCTTTTGTTTTTTGGCTGCAGCAGCAGCAGCAAGGCCCACAGGGCTGGCTAGCTGGCTAGCCAGCAAGCAGGTAGCAATGAAAGTAGGAATCTTTCTTTTTAACCCTGTAAGGGGGTGGTGCACTGTACCCGAAGATACTGCCATATCGGGTCAATGCATAGGGCGACGGAAGCAAGCTTCGAAATCGGCCCCCGTTCTCAAAAATCCATTTAATATATGGTCCCCAGATAGGGGACGTATCAGATATTAAACTGATAAGAACAGATACTACACTTGATCTTAGCCAAAAGGCCGAGAAGCGATAACCGTGAAAGGGGCGGGCCCAACAAGGTCCCCTTCATGGGCACTATCACTGCTTGCTGTCAGGGAGGCTGCCAGACAATTTTCCATGCACACTCTGGGCTGGGGGGCAGTCAACCACCAGTACACACAGCAGAACCTAAACCCATACCATTATTGCTAAGCAGCAAGACAGGGGCCCATTGCACTCCCACGGGGCCTTTTTAAATGCAATCCATAACCCGGATTTGCCAGGAACCCTTCTTACTCCTCCTACTTGCATGTGACACTGGGCTTAGGATCTGCATAGGAAACACACACACAAGCACACACCTACCTTTGTTGCCTGCAGATGCCTCCTTGGCTGTCCCCAAACGGTATCAAACCAACACCCACGGGAAGCTGTAAGCATAGAGGACATGCCTGCACCCCATTGGACTTACCTGTGTGGGTTAAATCCGGGTTATTTGACAACCTATGGCGGTGATGGTTCTGCTCAGGCAGAGCAGTGCTGATGCTCCTCATAAAGCTGTCGCTGCTGTGAAGGTTCTAGGTGACATCACAAATCCCTATGGTTACATACACAACAAAGCTGGGTTGTTGTTGTTTACACTCTGCAAGGCCTGTGGAAGTGAGTGACATCATAGCACTGTAGTTCTGAGGGTTCTAGATGGATGCAACAATCTCCTGTTGCTTCTATGAAGGCCATAATAGACGACATCACCAAACAGCTCCATAGTCACATACACAGCAAAGGAGAGATGTTGTTTACACCTAGTGATGTCAGTGGTATTGAGTGACATCACAGCACAGTGCTAAGGCTCCTGGGCCTGGACACAGCAGCGGCTGCAATATCTCAACGGAGAATACGTTTATATATATGTGTGTGTGTGCGCGTATATATATATATATATATATATATATATATATATATATATATATATATTTCTCCGCCGAAATCACTTTTAAACCCATTTCCACCTTTTTTTCCCTTCTCTTCCTCTTACTTTTTTTTCACGTTTTTTTACGTTTTTCTCCTTTTCGCCTCTTTTCTGGGCGTATTATTCTTCTTTTTCTTCTTTTTTTTCGTCTAATGCATACCCCATCAGTGCAGCAATGCTTATTCAATACCGCCAGCAGATGGAGACACTGGGGGATAATTTTCTAAGGATTTATACTGATTTTTCCTGTCTGAATTTGTCGCACAGAAAGTTGCAGGCCAAATATGTGTGACATTTCTGCGACTTTAGCTTCTAGAGCATTTTTACAACATTATACATAGGTGCTGAATACATAAAAAGCGACTGTTCAGCGACAGACAAGTCGCATCGGCTGAAAGTAGGCCAGAATGTCAGTCCATGTTGGAGCAGGTTTAGATACAGTCTAAAGTATAGATCTCAAAGTCTGTGCACAGAATTTAGCAAGGGCCTCGCACCTTCTGATGCATCAGGTAGGTGCACAATAGCATAGCCTAACCCTCTGTACTTTGGTCTATATTGATGCGGGACATAGACAGCCAGCTGATGACCAATCCATTAGTGCAATGGATGGCTGGAAGCATTTGTCTTTGCCTTTGCAATACCACAGAAGCAATGCATGGTCAATGTACAGCAATGACACACCTGTGTGAACAGCCAGGAGACCCCCCCCATGTTATGTTACATAGTTACATAGTTAGTACGGTCGAAAAAAGACATATGTCCATCAAGTTCAACCAGGGAATTAAGGGGTAGGGGTGTGGCGCGATATTGGGGAAGGGATGAGATTTTATATTTCTTCATAAGCATTAATCTTATTTTGTCAATTAGGAACATTCAGCACCCACCCGCTATCAAGGCAGCTGCCTATCATGTCATGCCCTACCTGCACAGGTGTGCTGGCTACTCAAATGATCCAATTAAGGAGGCCATTTAGTCAGCAGCAGCAGAAGTCCTGTGCCTGGACGCTCCAACAGCGGCCAGACACAAGCAGAAGCAGAAGCAGCAGAAGCAGCAGCAGCACCACCTTTTGTTTTTTGGCTGCAGCAGCAGCAGCAAGGCCCACAGGGCTGGCTAGCTGGCTAGCCAGCAAGCAGGTAGCAATGAAAGTAGGAATCTTTCTTTTTAACCCTGTAAGGGGGTGGTGCACTGTACCCGAAGATACTGCCATATCGGGTCAATGCATAGGGCGACGGAAGCAAGCTTCGAAATCGGCCCCCGTTCTCAAAAATCCATTTAATATATGGTCCCCAGATAGGGGACGTATCAGATATTAAACTGATAAGAACAGATACTACACTTGATCTTAGCCAAAAGGCCGAGAAGCGATAACCGTGAAAGGGGCGGGCCCAACGATCCCCTTCATGGGCACTATCACTGCTTGCTGTCAGGGAGGCTGCCAGACAATTTTCCATGCACACTCTGGGCTGGGGGGCAGTCAACCACCAGTACACACAGCAGAACCTAAACCCATACCATTATTGCTAAGCAGCAAGACAGGGGCCCATTGCACTCCCACGGGGCCTTTTTAAATGCAATCCATAACCCGGATTTGCCAGGAACCCTTCTTACTCCTCCTACTTGCATGTGACACTGGGCTTAGGATCTGCATAGGAAACACACACACAAGCACACACCTACCTTTGTTGCCTGCAGATGCCTCCTTGGCTGTCCCCAAACGGTATCAAACCAACACCCACGGGAAGCTGTAAGCATAGAGGACATGCCTGCACCCCATTGGACTTACCTGTGTGGGTTAAATCCGGGTTATTTGACAACCTATGGCGGTGATGGTTCTGCTCAGGCAGAGCAGTGCTGATGCTCCTCATAAAGCTGTCGCTGCTGTGAAGGTTCTAGGTGACATCACAAATCCCTATGGTTACATACACAACAAAGCTGGGTTGTTGTTGTTTACACTCTGCAAGGCCTGTGGAAGTGAGTGACATCATAGCACTGTAGTTCTGAGGGTTCTAGATGGATGCAACAATCTCCTGTTGCTTCTATGAAGGCCATAATAGACGACATCACCAAACAGCTCCATAGTCACATACACAGCAAAGGAGAGATGTTGTTTACACCTAGTGATGTCAGTGGTATTGAGTGACATCACAGCACAGTGCTAAGGCTCCTGGGCCTGGACACAGCAGCGGCTGCAATATCTCAACGGAGAATACGTTTATATATATGTGTGTGTGTGCGCGTATATATATATATATATATATATATATATATATATATATATATTTCTCCGCCGAAATCACTTTTAAACCCATTTCCACCTTTTTTTCCCTTCTCTTCCTCTTACTTTTTTTTCACGTTTTTTTACGTTTTTCTCCTTTTCGCCTCTTTTCTGGGCGTATTATTCTTCTTTTTCTTCTTTTTTTTCGTCTAATGCATACCCCATCAGTGCAGCAATGCTTATTCAATACCGCCAGCAGATGGAGACACTGGGGGATAATTTTCTAAGGATTTATACTGATTTTTCCTGTCTGAATTTGTCGCACAGAAAGTTGCAGGCCAAATATGTGTGACATTTCTGCGACTTTAGCTTCTAGAGCATTTTTACAACATTATACATAGGTGCTGAATACATAAAAAGCGACTGTTCAGCGACAGACAAGTCGCATCGGCTGAAAGTAGGCCAGAATGTCAGTCCATGTTGGAGCAGGTTTAGATACAGTCTAAAGTATAGATCTCAAAGTCTGTGCACAGAATTTAGCAAGGGCCTCGCACCTTCTGATGCATCAGGTAGGTGCACAATAGCATAGCCTAACCCTCTGTACTTTGGTCTATATTGATGCGGGACATAGACAGCCAGCTGATGACCAATCCATTAGTGCAATGGATGGCTGGAAGCATTTGTCTTTGCCTTTGCAATACCACAGAAGCAATGCATGGTCAATGTACAGCAATGACACACCTGTGTGAACAGCCAGGAGACCCCCCCCATGTTATGTTACATAGTTACATAGTTAGTACGGTCGAAAAAGACATATGTCCATCAAGTTCAACCAGGGAATTAAGGGGTAGGGGTGTGGCGCGATATTGGGGAAGGGATGAGATTTTATATTTCTTCATAAGCATTAATCTTATTTTGTCAATTAGGAACATTCAGCACCCACCCGCTATCAAGGCAGCTGCCTATCATGTCATGCCCTACCTGCACAGGTGTGCTGGCTACTCAAATGATCCAATTAAGGAGGCCATTTAGTCAGCAGCAGCAGAAGTCCTGTGCCTGGACGCTCCAACAGCGGCCAGACACAAGCAGAAGCAGAAGCAGCAGAAGCAGCAGCAGCACCACCTTTTGTTTTTTGGCTGCAGCAGCAGCAGCAAGGCCCACAGGGCTGGCTAGCTGGCTAGCCAGCAAGCAGGTAGCAATGAAAGTAGGAATCTTTCTTTTTAACCCTGTAAGGGGGTGGTGCACTGTACCCGAAGATACTGCCATATCGGGTCAATGCATAGGGCGACGGAAGCAAGCTTCGAAATCGGCCCCCGTTCTCAAAAATCCATTTAATATATGGTCCCCAGATAGGGGACGTATCAGATATTAAACTGATAAGAACAGATACTACACTTGATCTTAGCCAAAAGGCCGAGAAGCGATAACCGTGAAAGGGGCGGGCCCAACAAGGTCCCCTTCATGGGCACTATCACTGCTTGCTGTCAGGGAGGCTGCCAGACAATTTTCCATGCACACTCTGGGCTGGGGGGCAGTCAACCACCAGTACACACAGCAGAACCTAAACCCATACCATTATTGCTAAGCAGCAAGACAGGGGCCCATTGCACTCCCACGGGGCCTTTTTAAATGCAATCCATAACCCGGATTTGCCAGGAACCCTTCTTACTCCTCCTACTTGCATGTGACACTGGGCTTAGGATCTGCATAGGAAACACACACACAAGCACACACCTACCTTTGTTGCCTGCAGATGCCTCCTTGGCTGTCCCCAAACGGTATCAAACCAACACCCACGGGAAGCTGTAAGCATAGAGGACATGCCTGCACCCCATTGGACTTACCTGTGTGGGTTAAATCCGGGTTATTTGACAACCTATGGCGGTGATGGTTCTGCTCAGGCAGAGCAGTGCCTGATGCTCCTCATAAAGCTGTCGCTGCTGTGAAGGTTCTAGGTGACATCACAAATCCCTATGGTTACATACACAACAAAGCTGGGTTGTTGTTGTTTACACTCTGCAAGGCCTGTGGAAGTGAGTGACATCATAGCACTGTAGTTCTGAGGGTTCTAGATGGATGCAACAATCTCCTGTTGCTTCTATGAAGGCCATAATAGACGACATCACCAAACAGCTCCATAGTCACATACACAGCAAAGGAGAGATGTTGTTTACACCTAGTGATGTCAGTGGTATTGAGTGACATCACAGCACAGTGCTAAGGCTCCTGGGCCTGGACACAGCAGCGGCTGCAATATCTCAACGGAGAATACGTTTATATATATGTGTGTGTGTGCGCGTATATATATATATATATATATATATATATATATATATATATATATTCTCCGCCGAAATCACTTTTAAACCCATTTCCACCTTTTTTTCCCTTCTCTTCCTCTTACTTTTTTTTCACGTTTTTTTACGTTTTTCTCCTTTTCGCCTCTTTTCTGGGCGTATTATTCTTCTTTTTCTTCTTTTTTTTCGTCTAATGCATACCCCATCAGTGCAGCAATGCTTATTCAATACCGCCAGCAGATGGAGACACTGGGGGATAATTTTCTAAGGATTTATACTGATTTTTCCTGTCTGAATTTGTCGCACAGAAAGTTGCAGGCCAAATATGTGTGACATTTCTGCGACTTTAGCTTCTAGAGCATTTTTACAACATTATACATAGGTGCTGAATACATAAAAAGCGACTGTTCAGCGACAGACAAGTCGCATCGGCTGAAAGTAGGCCAGAATGTCAGTCCATGTTGGAGCAGGTTTAGATACAGTCTAAAGTATAGATCTCAAAGTCTGTGCACAGAATTTAGCAAGGGCCTCGCACCTTCTGATGCATCAGGTAGGTGCACAATAGCATAGCCTAACCCTCTGTACTTTGGTCTATATTGATGCGGGACATAGACAGCCAGCTGATGACCAATCCATTAGTGCAATGGATGGCTGGAAGCATTTGTCTTTGCCTTTGCAATACCACAGAAGCAATGCATGGTCAATGTACAGCAATGACACACCTGTGTGAACAGCCAGGAGACCACCCCCCCATGTTATGTTACATAGTTACATAGTTAGTACGGTCGAAAAAAGACATATGTCCATCAAGTTCAACCAGGGAATTAAGGGGTAGGGGTGTGGCGCGATATTGGGGAAGGGATGAGATTTTATATTTCTTCATAAGCATTAATCTTATTTTGTCAATTAGGAACATTCAGCACCCACCCGCTATCAAGGCAGCTGCCTATCATGTCATGCCCTACCTGCACAGGTGTGCTGGCTACTCAAATGATCCAATTAAGGAGGCCATTTAGTCAGCAGCAGCAGAAGTCCTGTGCCTGGACGCTCCAACAGCGGCCAGACACAAGCAGAAGCAGAAGCAGCAGAAGCAGCAGCAGCACCACCTTTTGTTTTTTGGCTGCAGCAGCAGCAGCAAGGCCCACAGGGCTGGCTAGCTGGCTAGCCAGCAAGCAGGTAGCAATGAAAGTAGGAATCTTTCTTTTTAACCCTGTAAGGGGGTGGTGCACTGTACCCGAAGATACTGCCATATCGGGTCAATGCATAGGGCGACGGAAGCAAGCTTCGAAATCGGCCCCCGTTCTCAAAAATCCATTTAATATATGGTCCCCAGATAGGGGACGTATCAGATATTAAACTGATAAGAACAGATACTACACTTGATCTTAGCCAAAAGGCCGAGAAGCGATAACCGTGAAAGGGGCGGGCCCAACAAGGTCCCCTTCATGGGCACTATCACTGCTTGCTGTCAGGGAGGCTGCCAGACAATTTTCCATGCACACTCTGGGCTGGGGGGCAGTCAACCACCAGTACACACAGCAGAACCTAAACCCATACCATTATTGCTAAGCAGCAAGACAGGGGCCCATTGCACTCCCACGGGGCCTTTTTAAATGCAATCCATAACCCGGATTTGCCAGGAACCCTTCTTACTCCTCCTACTTGCATGTGACACTGGGCTTAGGATCTGCATAGGAAACACACACACAAGCACACACCTACCTTTGTTGCCTGCAGATGCCTCCTTGGCTGTCCCCAAACGGTATCAAACCAACACCCACGGGAAGCTGTAAGCATAGAGGACATGCCTGCACCCCATTGGACTTACCTGTGTGGGTTAAATCCGGGTTATTTGACAACCTATGGCGGTGATGGTTCTGCTCAGGCAGAGCAGTGCTGATGCTCCTCATAAAGCTGTCGCTGCTGTGAAGGTTCTAGGTGACATCACAAATCCCTATGGTTACATACACAACAAAGCTGGGTTGTTGTTGTTTACACTCTGCAAGGCCTGTGGAAGTGAGTGACATCATAGCACTGTAGTTCTGAGGGTTCTAGATGGATGCAACAATCTCCTGTTGCTTCTATGAAGGCCATAATAGACGACATCACCAAACAGCTCCATAGTCACATACACAGCAAAGGAGAGATGTTGTTTACACCTAGTGATGTCAGTGGTATTGAGTGACATCACAGCACAGTGCTAAGGCTCCTGGGCCTGGACACAGCAGCGGCTGCAATATCTCAACGGAGAATACGTTTATATATATGTGTGTGTGTGCGCGTATATATATATATATATATATATATATATATATATATATATATATATATATATATATATATATATTTCTCCGCCGAAATCACTTTTAAACCCATTTCCACCTTTTTTTCCCATCTCTTCCTCTTACTTTTTTTTCACGTTTTTTTACGTTTTTCTCCTTTTCGCCTCTTTTCTGGGCGTATTATTCTTCTTTTTCTTCTTTTTTTTCGTCTAATGCATACCCCATCAGTGCAGCAATGCTTATTCAATACCGCCAGCAGATGGAGACACTGGGGGATAATTTTCTAAGGATTTATACTGATTTTTCCTGTCTGAATTTGTCGCACAGAAAGTTGCAGGCCAAATATGTGTGACATTTCTGCGACTTTAGCTTCTAGAGCATTTTTACAACATTATACATAGGTGCTGAATACATAAAAAGCGACTGTTCAGCGACAGACAAGTCGCATCGGCTGAAAGTAGGCCAGAATGTCAGTCCATGTTGGAGCAGGTTTAGATACAGTCTAAAGTATAGATCTCAAAGTCTGTGCACAGAATTTAGCAAGGGCCTCGCACCTTCTGATGCATCAGGTAGGTGCACAATAGCATAGCCTAACCCTCTGTACTTTGGTCTATATTGATGCGGGACATAGACAGCCAGCTGATGACCAATCCATTAGTGCAATGGATGGCTGGAAGCATTTGTCTTTGCCTTTGCAATACCACAGAAGCAATGCATGGTCAATGTACAGCAATGACACACCTGTGTGAACAGCCAGGAGACCACCCCCCCATGTTATGTTACATAGTTACATAGTTAGTACGGTCGAAAAAAGACATATGTCCATCAAGTTCAACCAGGGAATTAAGGGGTAGGGGTGTGGCGCGATATTGGGGAAGGGATGAGATTTTATATTTCTTCATAAGCATTAATCTTATTTTGTCAATTAGGAACATTCAGCACCCACCCGCTATCAAGGCAGCTGCCTATCATGTCATGCCCTACCTGCACAGGTGTGCTGGCTACTCAAATGATCCAATTAAGGAGGCCATTTAGTCAGCAGCAGCAGAAGTCCTGTGCCTGGACGCTCCAACAGCGGCCAGACACAAGCAGAAGCAGAAGCAGCAGAAGCAGCAGCAGCACCACCTTTTGTTTTTTGGCTGCAGCAGCAGCAGCAAGGCCCACAGGGCTGGCTAGCTGGCTAGCCAGCAAGCAGGTAGCAATGAAAGTAGGAATCTTTCTTTTTAACCCTGTAAGGGGGTGGTGCACTGTACCCGAAGATACTGCCATATCGGGTCAATGCATAGGGCGACGGAAGCAAGCTTCGAAATCGGCCCCCGTTCTCAAAAATCCATTTAATATATGGTCCCCAGATAGGGGACGTATCAGATATTAAACTGATAAGAACAGATACTACACTTGATCTTAGCCAAAAGGCCGAGAAGCGATAACCGTGAAAGGGGCGGGCCCAACAAGGTCCCCTTCATGGGCACTATCACTGCTTGCTGTCAGGGAGGCTGCCAGACAATTTTCCATGCACACTCTGGGCTGGGGGGCAGTCAACCACCAGTACACACAGCAGAACCTAAACCCATACCATTATTGCTAAGCAGCAAGACAGGGGCCCATTGCACTCCCACGGGGCCTTTTTAAATGCAATCCATAACCCGGATTTGCCAGGAACCCTTCTTACTCCTCCTACTTGCATGTGACACTGGGCTTAGGATCTGCATAGGAAACACACACACAAGCACACACCTACCTTTGTTGCCTGCAGATGCCTCCTTGGCTGTCCCCAAACGGTATCAAACCAACACCCACGGGAAGCTGTAAGCATAGAGGACATGCCTGCACCCCATTGGACTTACCTGTGTGGGTTAAATCCGGGTTATTTGACAACCTATGGCGGTGATGGTTCTGCTCAGGCAGAGCAGTGCTGATGCTCCTCATAAAGCTGTCGCTGCTGTGAAGGTTCTAGGTGACATCACAAATCCCTATGGTTACATACACAACAAAGCTGGGTTGTTGTTGTTTACACTCTGCAAGGCCTGTGGAAGTGAGTGACATCATAGCACTGTAGTTCTGAGGGTTCTAGATGGATGCAACAATCTCCTGTTGCTTCTATGAAGGCCATAATAGACGACATCACCAAACAGCTCCATAGTCACATACACAGCAAAGGAGAGATGTTGTTTACACCTAGTGATGTCAGTGGTATTGAGTGACATCACAGCACAGTGCTAAGGCTCCTGGGCCTGGACACAGCAGCGGCTGCAATATCTCAACGGAGAATACGTTTATATATATGTGTGTGTGTGCGCGTATATATATATATATATATATATATATATATATATATATATATATTTCTCCGCCGAAATCACTTTTAAACCCATTTCCACCTTTTTTTCCCTTCTCTTCCTCTTACTTTTTTTTCACGTTTTTTTACGTTTTTCTCCTTTTCGCCTCTTTTCTGGGCGTATTATTCTTCTTTTTCTTCTTTTTTTTCGTCTAATGCATACCCCATCAGTGCAGCAATGCTTATTCAATACCGCCAGCAGATGGAGACACTGGGGGATAATTTTCTAAGGATTTATACTGATTTTTCCTGTCTGAATTTGTCGCACAGAAAGTTGCAGGCCAAATATGTGTGACATTTCTGCGACTTTAGCTTCTAGAGCATTTTTACAACATTATACATAGGTGCTGAATACATAAAAAGCGACTGTTCAGCGACAGACAAGTCGCATCGGCTGAAAGTAGGCCAGAATGTCAGTCCATGTTGGAGCAGGTTTAGATACAGTCTAAAGTATAGATCTCAAAGTCTGTGCACAGAATTTAGCAAGGGCCTCGCACCTTCTGATGCATCAGGTAGGTGCACAATAGCATAGCCTAACCCTCTGTACTTTGGTCTATATTGATGCGGGACATAGACAGCCAGCTGATGACCAATCCATTAGTGCAATGGATGGCTGGAAGCATTTGTCTTTGCCTTTGCAATACCACAGAAGCAATGCATGGTCAATGTACAGCAATGACACACCTGTGTGAACAGCCAGGAGACCCCCCCCATGTTATGTTACATAGTTACATAGTTAGTACGGTCGAAAAAAGACATATGTCCATCAAGTTCAACCAGGGAATTAAGGGGTAGGGGTGTGGCGCGATATTGGGGAAGGGATGAGATTTTATATTTCTTCATAAGCATTAATCTTATTTTGTCAATTAGGAACATTCAGCACCCACCCGCTATCAAGGCAGCTGCCTATCATGTCATGCCCTACCTGCACAGGTGTGCTGGCTACTCAAATGATCCAATTAAGGAGGCCATTTAGTCAGCAGCAGCAGAAGTCCTGTGCCTGGACGCTCCAACAGCGGCCAGACACAAGCAGAAGCAGAAGCAGCAGCAGCACCACCTTTTGTTTTTTGGCTGCAGCAGCAGCAGCAAGGCCCACAGGGCTGGCTAGCTGGCTAGCCAGCAAGCAGGTAGCAATGAAAGTAGGAATCTTTCTTTTTAACCCTGTAAGGGGGTGGTGCACTGTACCCGAAGATACTGCCATATCGGGTCAATGCATAGGGCGACGGAAGCAAGCTTCGAAATCGGCCCCCGTTCTCAAAAATCCATTTAATATATGGTCCCCAGATAGGGGACGTATCAGATATTAAACTGATAAGAACAGATACTACACTTGATCTTAGCCAAAAGGCCGAGAAGCGATAACCGTGAAAGGGGCGGGCCCAACAAGGTCCCCTTCATGGGCACTATCACTGCTTGCTGTCAGGGAGGCTGCCAGACAATTTTCCATGCACACTCTGGGCTGGGGGGCAGTCAACCACCAGTACACACAGCAGAACCTAAACCCATACCATTATTGCTAAGCAGCAAGACAGGGGCCCATTGCACTCCCACGGGGCCTTTTTAAATGCAATCCATAACCCGGATTTGCCAGGAACCCTTCTTACTCCTCCTACTTGCATGTGACACTGGGCTTAGGATCTGCATAGGAAACACACACACAAGCACACACCTACCTTTGTTGCCTGCAGATGCCTCCTTGGCTGTCCCCAAACGGTATCAAACCAACACCCACGGGAAGCTGTAAGCATAGAGGACATGCCTGCACCCCATTGGACTTACCTGTGTGGGTTAAATCCGGGTTATTTGACAACCTATGGCGGTGATGGTTCTGCTCAGGCAGAGCAGTGCTGATGCTCCTCATAAAGCTGTCGCTGCTGTGAAGGTTCTAGGTGACATCACAAATCCCTATGGTTACATACACAACAAAGCTGGGTTGTTGTTGTTTACACTCTGCAAGGCCTGTGGAAGTGAGTGACATCATAGCACTGTAGTTCTGAGGGTTCTAGATGGATGCAACAATCTCCTGTTGCTTCTATGAAGGCCATAATAGACGACATCACCAAACAGCTCCATAGTCACATACACAGCAAAGGAGAGATGTTGTTTACACCTAGTGATGTCAGTGGTATTGAGTGACATCACAGCACAGTGCTAAGGCTCCTGGGCCTGGACACAGCAGCGGCTGCAATATCTCAACGGAGAATACGTTTATATATATGTGTGTGTGTGCGCGTATATATATATATATATATATATATATATATATATATATATATATTTCTCCGCCGAAATCACTTTTAAACCCATTTCCACCTTTTTTTCCCTTCTCTTCCTCTTACTTTTTTTTCACGTTTTTTTACGTTTTTCTCCTTTTCGCCTCTTTTCTGGGCGTATTATTCTTCTTTTTCTTCTTTTTTTTCGTCTAATGCATACCCCATCAGTGCAGCAATGCTTATTCAATACCGCCAGCAGATGGAGACACTGGGGGATAATTTTCTAAGGATTTATACTGATTTTTCCTGTCTGAATTTGTCGCACAGAAAGTTGCAGGCCAAATATGTGTGACATTTCTGCGACTTTAGCTTCTAGAGCATTTTTACAACATTATACATAGGTGCTGAATACATAAAAAGCGACTGTTCAGCGACAGACAAGTCGCATCGGCTGAAAGTAGGCCAGAATGTCAGTCCATGTTGGAGCAGGTTTAGATACAGTCTAAAGTATAGATCTCAAAGTCTGTGCACAGAATTTAGCAAGGGCCTCGCACCTTCTGATGCATCAGGTAGGTGCACAATAGCATAGCCTAACCCTCTGTACTTTGGTCTATATTGATGCGGGACATAGACAGCCAGCTGATGACCAATCCATTAGTGCAATGGATGGCTGGAAGCATTTGTCTTTGCCTTTGCAATACCACAGAAGCAATGCATGGTCAATGTACAGCAATGACACACCTGTGTGAACAGCCAGGAGACCCCCCCCATGTTATGTTACATAGTTACATAGTTAGTACGGTCGAAAAAAGACATATGTCCATCAAGTTCAACCAGGGAATTAAGGGGTAGGGGTGTGGCGCGATATTGGGGAAGGGATGAGATTTTATATTTCTTCATAAGCATTAATCTTATTTTGTCAATTAGGAACATTCAGCACCCACCCGCTATCAAGGCAGCTGCCTATCATGTCATGCCCTACCTGCACAGGTGTGCTGGCTACTCAAATGATCCAATTAAGGAGGCCATTTAGTCAGCAGCAGCAGAAGTCCTGTGCCTGGACGCTCCAACAGCGGCCAGACACAAGCAGAAGCAGAAGCAGCAGAAGCAGCAGCAGCACCACCTTTTGTTTTTTGGCTGCAGCAGCAGCAGCAAGGCCCACAGGGCTGGCTAGCTGGCTAGCCAGCAAGCAGGTAGCAATGAAAGTAGGAATCTTTCTTTTTAACCCTGTAAGGGGGTGGTGCACTGTACCCGAAGATACTGCCATATCGGGTCAATGCATAGGGCGACGGAAGCAAGCTTCGAAATCGGCCCCCGTTCTCAAAAATCCATTTAATATATGGTCCCCAGATAGGGGACGTATCAGATATTAAACTGATAAGAACAGATACTACACTTGATCTTAGCCAAAAGGCCGAGAAGCGATAACCGTGAAAGGGGCGGGCCCAACAAGGTCCCCTTCATGGGCACTATCACTGCTTGCTGTCAGGGAGGCTGCCAGACAATTTTCCATGCACACTCTGGGCTGGGGGGCAGTCAACCACCAGTACACACAGCAGAACCTAAACCCATACCATTATTGCTAAGCAGCAAGACAGGGGCCCATTGCACTCCCACGGGGCCTTTTTAAATGCAATCCATAACCCGGATTTGCCAGGAACCCTTCTTACTCCTCCTACTTGCATGTGACACTGGGCTTAGGATCTGCATAGGAAACACACACACAAGCACACACCTACCTTTGTTGCCTGCAGATGCCTCCTTGGCTGTCCCCAAACGGTATCAAACCAACACCCACGGGAAGCTGTAAGCATAGAGGACATGCCTGCACCCCATTGGACTTACCTGTGTGGGTTAAATCCGGGTTATTTGACAACCTATGGCGGTGATGGTTCTGCTCAGGCAGAGCAGTGCTGATGCTCCTCATAAAGCTGTCGCTGCTGTGAAGGTTCTAGGTGACATCACAAATCCCTATGGTTACATACACAACAAAGCTGGGTTGTTGTTGTTTACACTCTGCAAGGCCTGTGGAAGTGAGTGACATCATAGCACTGTAGTTCTGAGGGTTCTAGATGGATGCAACAATCTCCTGTTGCTTCTATGAAGGCCATAATAGACGACATCACCAAACAGCTCCATAGTCACATACACAGCAAAGGAGAGATGTTGTTTACACCTAGTGATGTCAGTGGTATTGAGTGACATCACAGCACAGTGCTAAGGCTCCTGGGCCTGGACACAGCAGCGGCTGCAATATCTCAACGGAGAATACGTTTATATATATGTGTGTGTGTGCGCGTATATATATATATATATATATATATATATATATATATATATATATTCTCCGCCGAAATCACTTTTAAACCCATTTCCACCTTTTTTTCCCTTCTCTTCCTCTTACTTTTTTTTCACGTTTTTTTACGTTTTTCTCCTTTTCGCCTCTTTTCTGGGCGTATTATTCTTCTTTTTCTTCTTTTTTTTCGTCTAATGCATACCCCATCAGTGCAGCAATGCTTATTCAATACCGCCAGCAGATGGAGACACTGGGGGATAATTTTCTAAGGATTTATACTGATTTTTCCTGTCTGAATTTGTCGCACAGAAAGTTGCAGGCCAAATATGTGTGACATTTCTGCGACTTTAGCTTCTAGAGCATTTTTACAACATTATACATAGGTGCTGAATACATAAAAAGCGACTGTTCAGCGACAGACAAGTCGCATCGGCTGAAAGTAGGCCAGAATGTCAGTCCATGTTGGAGCAGGTTTAGATACAGTCTAAAGTATAGATCTCAAAGTCTGTGCACAGAATTTAGCAAGGGCCTCGCACCTTCTGATGCATCAGGTAGGTGCACAATAGCATAGCCTAACCCTCTGTACTTTGGTCTATATTGATGCGGGACATAGACAGCCAGCTGATGACCAATCCATTAGTGCAATGGATGGCTGGAAGCATTTGTCTTTGCCTTTGCAATACCACAGAAGCAATGCATGGTCAATGTACAGCAATGACACACCTGTGTGAACAGCCAGGAGACCCCCCCCATGTTATGTTACATAGTTACATAGTTAGTACGGTCGAAAAAAGACATATGTCCATCAAGTTCAACCAGGGAATTAAGGGGTAGGGGTGTGGCGCGATATTGGGGAAGGGATGAGATTTTATATTTCTTCATAAGCATTAATCTTATTTTGTCAATTAGGAACATTCAGCACCCACCCGCTATCAAGGCAGCTGCCTATCATGTCATGCCCTACCTGCACAGGTGTGCTGGCTACTCAAATGATCCAATTAAGGAGGCCATTTAGTCAGCAGCAGCAGAAGTCCTGTGCCTGGACGCTCCAACAGCGGCCAGACACAAGCAGAAGCAGAAGCAGCAGAAGCAGCAGCAGCACCACCTTTTGTTTTTTGGCTGCAGCAGCAGCAGCAAGGCCCACAGGGCTGGCTAGCTGGCTAGCCAGCAAGCAGGTAGCAATGAAAGTAGGAATCTTTCTTTTTAACCCTGTAAGGGGGTGGTGCACTGTACCCGAAGATACTGCCATATCGGGTCAATGCATAGGGCGACGGAAGCAAGCTTCGAAATCGGCCCCCGTTCTCAAAAATCCATTTAATATATGGTCCCCAGATAGGGGACGTATCAGATATTAAACTGATAAGAACAGATACTACACTTGATCTTAGCCAAAAGGCCGAGAAGCGATAACCGTGAAAGGGGCGGGCCCAACAAGGTCCCCTTCATGGGCACTATCACTGCTTGCTGTCAGGGAGGCTGCCAGACAATTTTCCATGCACACTCTGGGCTGGGGGGCAGTCAACCACCAGTACACACAGCAGAACCTAAACCCATACCATTATTGCTAAGCAGCAAGACAGGGGCCCATTGCACTCCCACGGGGCCTTTTTAAATGCAATCCATAACCCGGATTTGCCAGGAACCCTTCTTACTCCTCCTACTTGCATGTGACACTGGGCTTAGGATCTGCATAGGAAACACACACACAAGCACACACCTACCTTTGTTGCCTGCAGATGCCTCCTTGGCTGTCCCCAAACGGTATCAAACCAACACCCACGGGAAGCTGTAAGCATAGAGGACATGCCTGCACCCCATTGGACTTACCTGTGTGGGTTAAATCCGGGTTATTTGACAACCTATGGCGGTGATGGTTCTGCTCAGGCAGAGCAGTGCTGATGCTCCTCATAAAGCTGTCGCTGCTGTGAAGGTTCTAGGTGACATCACAAATCCCTATGGTTACATACACAACAAAGCTGGGTTGTTGTTGTTTACACTCTGCAAGGCCTGTGGAAGTGAGTGACATCATAGCACTGTAGTTCTGAGGGTTCTAGATGGATGCAACAATCTCCTGTTGCTTCTATGAAGGCCATAATAGACGACATCACCAAACAGCTCCATAGTCACATACACAGCAAAGGAGAGATGTTGTTTACACCTAGTGATGTCAGTGGTATTGAGTGACATCACAGCACAGTGCTAAGGCTCCTGGGCCTGGACACAGCAGCGGCTGCAATATCTCAACGGAGAATACGTTTATATATATGTGTGTGTGTGCGCGTATATATATATATATATATATATATATATATATATATATATATATATTTCTCCGCCGAAATCACTTTTAAACCCATTTCCACCTTTTTTTCCCTTCTCTTCCTCTTACTTTTTTTTCACGTTTTTTTACGTTTTTCTCCTTTTCGCCTCTTTTCTGGGCGTATTATTCTTCTTTTTCTTCTTTTTTTTCGTCTAATGCATACCCCATCAGTGCAGCAATGCTTATTCAATACCGCCAGCAGATGGAGACACTGGGGGATAATTTTCTAAGGATTTATACTGATTTTTCCTGTCTGAATTTGTCGCACAGAAAGTTGCAGGCCAAATATGTGTGACATTTCTGCGACTTTAGCTTCTAGAGCATTTTTACAACATTATACATAGGTGCTGAATACATAAAAAGCGACTGTTCAGCGACAGACAAGTCGCATCGGCTGAAAGTAGGCCAGAATGTCAGTCCATGTTGGAGCAGGTTTAGATACAGTCTAAAGTATAGATCTCAAAGTCTGTGCACAGAATTTAGCAAGGGCCTCGCACCTTCTGATGCATCAGGTAGGTGCACAATAGCATAGCCTAACCCTCTGTACTTTGGTCTATATTGATGCGGGACATAGACAGCCAGCTGATGACCAATCCATTAGTGCAATGGATGGCTGGAAGCATTTGTCTTTGCCTTTGCAATACCACAGAAGCAATGCATGGTCAATGTACAGCAATGACACACCTGTGTGAACAGCCAGGAGACCCCCCCCATGTTATGTTACATAGTTACATAGTTAGTACGGTCGAAAAAAGACATATGTCCATCAAGTTCAACCAGGGAATTAAGGGGTAGGGGTGTGGCGCGATATTGGGGAAGGGATGAGATTTTATATTTCTTCATAAAAGCATTAATCTTATTTTGTCAATTAGGAACATTCAGCACCCACCCGCTATCAAGGCAGCTGCCTATCATGTCATGCCCTACCTGCACAGGTGTGCTGGCTACTCAAATGATCCAATTAAGGAGGCCATTTAGTCAGCAGCAGCAGAAGTCCTGTGCCTGGACGCTCCAACAGCGGCCAGACACAAGCAGAAGCAGAAGCAGCAGAAGCAGCAGAAGCAGCAGCAGCACCACCTTTTGTTTTTTGGCTGCAGCAGCAGCAGCAAGGCCCACAGGGCTGGCTAGCTGGCTAGCCAGCAAGCAGGTAGCAATGAAAGTAGGAATCTTTCTTTTTAACCCTGTAAGGGGGTGGTGCACTGTACCCGAAGATACTGCCATATCGGGTCAATGCATAGGGCGACGGAAGCAAGCTTCGAAATCGGCCCCCGTTCTCAAAAATCCATTTAATATATGGTCCCCAGATAGGGGACGTATCAGATATTAAACTGATAAGAACAGATACTACACTTGATCTTAGCCAAAAGGCCGAGAAGCGATAACCGTGAAAGGGGCGGGCCCAACAAGGTCCCCTTCATGGGCACTATCACTGCTTGCTGTCAGGGAGGCTGCCAGACAATTTTCCATGCACACTCTGGGCTGGGGGGCAGTCAACCACCAGTACACACAGCAGAACCTAAACCCATACCATTATTGCTAAGCAGCAAGACAGGGGCCCATTGCACTCCCACGGGGCCTTTTTAAATGCAATCCATAACCCGGATTTGCCAGGAACCCTTCTTACTCCTCCTACTTGCATGTGACACTGGGCTTAGGATCTGCATAGGAAACACACACACAAGCACACACCTACCTTTGTTGCCTGCAGATGCCTCCTTGGCTGTCCCCAAACGGTATCAAACCAACACCCACGGGAAGCTGTAAGCATAGAGGACATGCCTGCACCCCATTGGACTTACCTGTGTGGGTTAAATCCGGGTTATTTGACAACCTATGGCGGTGATGGTTCTGCTCAGGCAGAGCAGTGCTGATGCTCCTCATAAAGCTGTCGCTGCTGTGAAGGTTCTAGGTGACATCACAAATCCCTATGGTTACATACACAACAAAGCTGGGTTGTTGTTGTTTACACTCTGCAAGGCCTGTGGAAGTGAGTGACATCATAGCACTGTAGTTCTGAGGGTTCTAGATGGATGCAACAATCTCCTGTTGCTTCTATGAAGGCCATAATAGACGACATCACCAAACAGCTCCATAGTGACATACACAGCAAAGGAGAGATGTTGTTTACACCTAGTGATGTCAGTGGTATTGAGTGACATCACAGCACAGTGCTAAGGCTCCTGGGCCTGGACACAGCAGCGGCTGCAATATCTCAACGGAGAATACGTTTATATATATGTGTGTGTGTGCGCGTATATATATATATATATATATATATATATATATATATATATTTCTCCGCCGAAATCACTTTTAAACCCATTTCCACCTTTTTTTCCCTTCTCTTCCTCTTACTTTTTTTTCACGTTTTTTTACGTTTTTCTCCTTTTCGCCTCTTTTCTGGGCGTATTATTCTTCTTTTTCTTCTTTTTTTTCGTCTAATGCATACCCCATCAGTGCAGCAATGCTTATTCAATACCGCCAGCAGATGGAGACACTGGGGGATAATTTTCTAAGGATTTATACTGATTTTTCCTGTCTGAATTTGTCGCACAGAAAGTTGCAGGCCAAATATGTGTGACATTTCTGCGACTTTAGCTTCTAGAGCATTTTTACAACATTATACATAGGTGCTGAATACATAAAAAGCGACTGTTCAGCGACAGACAAGTCGCATCGGCTGAAAGTAGGCCAGAATGTCAGTCCATGTTGGAGCAGGTTTAGATACAGTCTAAAGTATAGATCTCAAAGTCTGTACACAGAATTTAGCAAGGGCCTCGCACCTTCTGATGCATCAGGTAGGTGCACAATAGCATAGCCTAACCCTCTGTACTTTGGTCTATATTGATGCGGGACATAGACAGCCAGCTGATGACCAATCCATTAGTGCAATGGATGGCTGGAAGCATTTGTCTTTGCCTTTGCAATACCACAGAAGCAATGCATGGTCAATGTACAGCAATGACACACCTGTGTGAACAGCCAGGAGACCCCCCCCATGTTATGTTACATAGTTACATAGTTAGTACGGTCGAAAAAAGACATATGTCCATCAAGTTGGAATTAAGGGGTAGGGGTGTGGCGCGATATTGGGGAAGGGATGAGATTTTATATTTCTTCATAAGCATTAATCTTATTTTGTCAATTAGGAACATTCAGCACCCACCCGCTATCAAGGCAGCTGCCTATCATGTCATGCCCTACCTGCACAGGTGTGCTGGCTACTCAAATGATCCAATTAAGGAGGCCATTTAGTCAGCAGCAGCAGAAGTCCTGTGCCTGGACGCTCCAACAGCGGCCAGACACAAGCAGAAGCAGAAGCAGCAGAAGCAGCAGCAGCACCACCTTTTGTTTTTTGGCTGCAGCAGCAGCAGCAAGGCCCACAGGGCTGGCTAGCTGGCTAGCCAGCAAGCAGGTAGCAATGAAAGTAGGAATCTTTCTTTTTAACCCTGTAAGGGGGTGGTGCACTGTACCCGAAGATACTGCCATATCGGGTCAATGCATAGGGCGACGGAAGCAAGCTTCGAAATCGGCCCCCGTTCTCAAAAATCCATTTAATATATGGTCCCCAGATAGGGGACGTATCAGATATTAAACTGATAAGAACAGATACTACACTTGATCTTAGCCAAAAGGCCGAGAAGCGATAACCGTGAAAGGGGCGGGCCCAACAAGGTCCCCTTCATGGGCACTATCACTGCTTGCTGTCAGGGAGGCTGCCAGACAATTTTCCATGCACACTCTGGGCTGGGGGGCAGTCAACCACCAGTACACACAGCAGAACCTAAACCCATACCATTATTGCTAAGCAGCAAGACAGGGGCCCATTGCACTCCCACGGGGCCTTTTTAAATGCAATCCATAACCCGGATTTGCCAGGAACCCTTCTTACTCCTCCTACTTGCATGTGACACTGGGCTTAGGATCTGCATAGGAAACACACACACAAGCACACACCTACCTTTGTTGCCTGCAGATGCCTCCTTGGCTGTCCCCAAACGGTATCAAACCAACACCCACGGGAAGCTGTAAGCATAGAGGACATGCCTGCACCCCATTGGACTTACCTGTGTGGGTTAAATCCGGGTTATTTGACAACCTATGGCGGTGATGGTTCTGCTCAGGCAGAGCAGTGCTGATGCTCCTCATAAAGCTGTCGCTGCTGTGAAGGTTCTAGGTGACATCACAAATCCCTATGGTTACATACACAACAAAGCTGGGTTGTTGTTGTTTACACTCTGCAAGGCCTGTGGAAGTGAGTGACATCATAGCACTGTAGTTCTGAGGGTTCTAGATGGATGCAACAATCTCCTGTTGCTTCTATGAAGGCCATAATAGACGACATCACCAAACAGCTCCATAGTCACATACACAGCAAAGGAGAGATGTTGTTTACACCTAGTGATGTCAGTGGTATTGAGTGACATCACAGCACAGTGCTAAGGCTCCTGGGCCTGGACACAGCAGCGGCTGCAATATCTCAACGGAGAATACGTTTATATATATGTGTGTGTGTGCGCGTATATATATATATATATATATATATATATATATATATATATATATATTTCTCCGCCGAAATCACTTTTAAACCCATTTCCACCTTTTTTTCCCTTCTCTTCCTCTTACTTTTTTTTCACGTTTTTTTACGTTTTTCTCCTTTTCGCCTCTTTTCTGGGCGTATTATTCTTCTTTTTCTTCTTTTTTTTCGTCTAATGCATACCCCATCAGTGCAGCAATGCTTATTCAATACCGCCAGCAGAT
>NW_026607680.1:0-126517 GCF_029499605.1 Hyla sarda
AAAACGTAAAAAAACGTGAAAAAAAAGTAAGAGGAAGAGAAGGGAAAAAAAGGTGGAAATGGGTTTAAAAGTGATTTCGGCGGAGAAATATATATATATATATATATATATATATATATATATATATATATATATGCGCACACACACACATAGATATAAACGTATTCTCCGTTGAGATATTGCAGCCGCTGCTGTGTCCAGGCCCAGGAGCCTTAGCACTGTGCTGTGATGTCACTCAATACCACTGACATCACTAGGTGTAAACAACATCTCTCCTTTGCTGTGTATGTGACTATGGAGCTGTTTGGTGATGTCGTCTATTACGGCCTTCATAGAAGCAACAGGAGATTGTTGCATCCATCTTGAACCCTCAGAACTACAGTGCTATGATGTCACTCACTTCCACAGGCCTTGCAGAGTGTAAACAACAACAACCCAGCTTTGTTGTGTATGTAACCAAAGGGATTTGTGATGTCACCTAGAACCTTCACAGCAGCGACAGCTTTATGAGGAGCATCAGCACTGCTCTGCCTGAGCAGAACCATCACCGCCATAGGTTGTCAAATAACCCGGATTTAACCCACACAGGTAAGTCCAATGGGGTGCAGGCATGTCCTCTATGCTTACAGCTTCCCGTGGGTGTTGGTTTGATACCGTTTGGGGACAGCCAAGGAGGCATCTGCAGGCAACAAAGGTAGGTGTGTGCTTGTGTGTGTGTTTCCTATGCAGATCCTAAGCCCAGTGTCACATGCAAGTAGGAGGAGTAAGAAGGGTTCCTGGCAAATCCGGGTTATGGATTGCATTTAAAAAGGCCCCGTGGGAGTGCAATGGGCCCCTGTCTTGCTGCTTAGCAATAATGGTATGGGTTTAGGTTCTGCTGTGTGTACTGGTGGTTGACTGCCCCCCAGCCCAGAGTGTGCATGGAAAATTGTCTGGCAGCCTCCCTGACAGCAAGCAGTGATAGTGCCCATGAAGGGGACCTTGTTGGGCCCGCCCCTTTCACGGTTATCGCTTCTCGGCCTTTTGGCTAAGATCAAGTGTAGTATCTGTTCTTATCAGTTTAATATCTGATACGTCCCCTATCTGGGGACCATATATTAAATGGATTTTTGAGAACGGGGGCCGATTTCGAAGCTTGCTTCCGTCGCCCTATGCATTGACCCGATATGGCAGTATCTTCGGGTACAGTGCACCACCCCCTTACAGGGTTAAAAAGAAAGATTCCTACTTTCATTGCTACCTGCTTGCTGGCTAGCCAGCTAGCCAGCCCTGTGGGCCTTGCTGCTGCTGCAGCCAAAAAACAAAAGGTGGTGCTGCTGCTGCTTCTGCTGCTTCTGCTTCTGCTTGTGTCTGGCCCCTGTTGGAGCGTCCAGGCACAGGACTTCTGCTGCTGCTGACTAAATGGCCTCCTTAATTGGATCATTTGAGTAGCCAGCACACCTGTGCAGGTAGGGCATGACATGATAGGCAGCTGCCTTGATAGCGGGTGGGTGCTGAATGTTCCTAATTGACAAAATAAGATTAATGCTTATGAAGAAATATAAAATCTCATCCCTTCCCCAATATCGCGCCACACCCCTACCCCTTAATTCCCTGGTTGAACGTGATGGACATATGTCTTTTTTCGACCGTACTAACTATGTAACTATGTAACATAACATGGGGGGGGGGGGGGGGGGGTCTCCTGGCTGTTCACACAGGTGTGTCATTGCTGTACATTGACCATGCATTGCTTCTGTGGTATTGCAAAGGCAAAGACAAATGCTTCCAGCCATCCATTGCACTAATGGATTGGTCATCAGCTGGCTGTCTATGTCCCGCATCAATATAGACCAAAGTACAGAGGGTTAGGCTATGCTATTGTGCACCTACCTGATGCATCAGAAGGTGCGAGGCCCTTGCTAAATTCTGTGCACAGACTTTGAGATCTATGCTTTAGACTGTATCTAAACCTGCTCCAACTTGGACTGACATTCTGGCCTACTTTCAGCCGATGCGACTTGTCTGTCGCTGAACAGTCGCTTTTTATGTATTCAGCACCTATGTATAATGTTGTAAAAATGCTCTAGAAGCTAAAGTCGCAGAAATGTCACACATATTTGGCCTGCAACTTTCTGTGCGACAAATTCAGACAGGAAAAATCAGTATAAATCCTTAGAAAATTATCCCCCAGTGTCTCCATCTGCTGGCGGTATTGAATAAGCATTGCTGCACTGATGGGGTATGCATTAGACGAAAAAAAAGAAGAAAAAGAAGAATAATACGCCCAGAAAAGAGGCGAAAAGGAGAAAAACGTAAAAAAACGTGAAAAAAAAGTAAGAGGAAGAGAAGGGAAAAAAAGGTGGAAATGGGTTTAAAAGTGATTTCGGCGGAGAAATATATATATATATATATATATATATATATGCGCACACACACACATAGATATAAACGTATTCTCCGTTGAGATATTGCAGCCGCTGCTGTGTCCAGGCCCAGGAGCCTTAGCACTGTGCTGTGATGTCACTCAATACCACTGACATCACTAGGTGTAAACAACATCTCTCCTTTGCTGTGTATGTGACTATGGAGCTGTTTGGTGATGTCGTCTATTACGGCCTTCATAGAAGCAACAGGAGATTGTTGCATCCATCTTGAACCCTCAGAACTACAGTGCTATGATGTCACTCACTTCCACAGGCCTTGCAGAGTGTAAACAACAACAACCCAGCTTTGTTGTGTATGTAACCAAAGGGATTTGTGATGTCACCTAGAACCTTCACAGCAGCGACAGCTTTATGAGGAGCATCAGCACTGCTCTGCCTGAGCAGAACCATCACCGCCATAGGTTGTCAAATAACCCGGATTTAACCCACACAGGTAAGTCCAATGGGGTGCAGGCATGTCCTCTATGCTTACAGCTTCCCGTGGGTGTTGGTTTGATACCGTTTGGGGACAGCCAAGGAGGCATCTGCAGGCAACAAAGGTAGGTGTGTGCTTGTGTGTGTGTTTCCTATGCAGATCCTAAGCCCAGTGTCACATGCAAGTAGGAGGAGTAAGAAGGGTTCCTGGCAAATCCGGGTTATGGATTGCATTTAAAAAGGCCCCGTGGGAGTGCAATGGGCCCCTGTCTTGCTGCTTAGCAATAATGGTATGGGTTTAGGTTCTGCTGTGTGTACTGGTGGTTGACTGCCCCCCAGCCCAGAGTGTGCATGGAAAATTGTCTGGCAGCCTCCCTGACAGCAAGCAGTGATAGTGCCCATGAAGGGGACCTTGTTGGGCCCGCCCCTTTCACGGTTATCGCTTCTCGGCCTTTTGGCTAAGATCAAGTGTAGTATCTGTTCTTATCAGTTTAATATCTGATACGTCCCCTATCTGGGGACCATATATTAAATGGATTTTTGAGAACGGGGGCCGATTTCGAAGCTTGCTTCCGTCGCCCTATGCATTGACCCGATATGGCAGTATCTTCGGGTACAGTGCACCACCCCCTTACAGGGTTAAAAAGAAAGATTCCTACTTTCATTGCTACCTGCTTGCTGGCTAGCCAGCTAGCCAGCCCTGTGGGCCTTGCTGCTGCTGCAGCCAAAAAACAAAAGGTGGTGCTGCTGCTGCTTCTGCTGCTTCTGCTTCTGCTTGTGTCTGGCCCCTGTTGGAGCGTCCAGGCACAGGACTTCTGCTGCTGCTGACTAAATGGCCTCCTTAATTGGATCATTTGAGTAGCCAGCACACCTGTGCAGGTAGGGCATGACATGATAGGCAGCTGCCTTGATAGCGGGTGGGTGCTGAATGTTCCTAATTGACAAAATAAGATTAATGCTTATGAAGAAATATAAAATCTCATCCCTTCCCCAATATCGCGCCACACCCCTACCCCTTAATTCCCTGGTTGAACGTGATGGACATATGTCTTTTTTCGACCGTACTAACTATGTAACTATGTAACATAACATGGGGGGGGGGGGGGGGGGTCTCCTGGCTGTTCACACAGGTGTGTCATTGCTGTACATTGACCATGCATTGCTTCTGTAGTATTGCAAAGGCAAAGACAAATGCTTCCAGCCATCCATTGCACTAATGGATTGGTCATCAGCTGGCTGTCTATGTCCCGCATCAATATAGACCAAAGTACAGAGGGTTAGGCTATGCTATTGTGCACCTACCTGATGCATCAGAAGGTGCGAGGCCCTTGCTAAATTCTGTGCACAGACTTTGAGATCTATGCTTTAGACTGTATCTAAACCTGCTCCAACATGGACTGACATTCTGGCCTACTTTCAGCCGATGCGACTTGTCTGTCGCTGAACAGTCGCTTTTTATGTATTCAGCACCTATGTATAATGTTGTAAAAATGCTCTAGAAGCTAAAGTCGCAGAAATGTCACACATATTTGGCCTGCAACTTTCTGTGCGACAAATTCAGACAGGAAAAATCAGTATAAATCCTTAGAAAATTATCCCCCAGTGTCTCCATCTGCTGGCGGTATTGAATAAGCATTGCTGCACTGATGGGGTATGCATTAGACGAAAAAAAAGAAGAAAAAGAAGAATAATACGCCCAGAAAAGAGGCGAAAAGGAGAAAAACGTAAAAAAACGTGAAAAAAAAGTAAGAGGAAGAGAAGGGAAAAAAAGGTGGAAATGGGTTTAAAAGTGATTTCGGCGGAGAAATATATATATATATATATATATATATATATATATATATGCGCACACACACACATAGATATAAACGTATTCTCCGTTGAGATATTGCAGCCGCTGCTGTGTCCAGGCCCAGGAGCCTTAGCACTGTGCTGTGATGTCACTCAATACCACTGACATCACTAGGTGTAAACAACATCTCTCCTTTGCTGTGTATGTGACTATGGAGCTGTTTGGTGATGTCGTCTATTACGGCCTTCATAGAAGCAACAGGAGATTGTTGCATCCATCTTGAACCCTCAGAACTACAGTGCTATGATGTCACTCACTTCCACAGGCCTTGCAGAGTGTAAACAACAACAACCCAGCTTTGTTGTGTATGTAACCAAAGGGATTTGTGATGTCACCTAGAACCTTCACAGCAGCGACAGCTTTATGAGGAGCATCAGCACTGCTCTGCCTGAGCAGAACCATCACCGCCATAGGTTGTCAAATAACCCGGATTTAACCCACACAGGTAAGTCCAATGGGGTGCAGGCATGTCCTCTATGCTTACAGCTTCCCGTGGGTGTTGGTTTGATACCGTTTGGGGACAGCCAAGGAGGCATCTGCAGGCAACAAAGGTAGGTGTGTGCTTGTGTGTGTGTTTCCTATGCAGATCCTAAGCCCAGTGTCACATGCAAGTAGGAGGAGTAAGAAGGGTTCCTGGCAAATCCGGGTTATGGATTGCATTTAAAAAGGCCCCGTGGGAGTGCAATGGGCCCCTGTCTTGCTGCTTAGCAATAATGGTATGGGTTTAGGTTCTGCTGTGTGTACTGGTGGTTGACTGCCCCCCAGCCCAGAGTGTGCATGGAAAATTGTCTGGCAGCCTCCCTGACAGCAAGCAGTGATAGTGCCCATGAAGGGGACCTTGTTGGGCCCGCCCCTTTCACGGTTATCGCTTCTCGGCCTTTTGGCTAAGATCAAGTGTAGTATCTGTTCTTATCAGTTTAATATCTGATACGTCCCCTATCTGGGGACCATATATTAAATGGATTTTTGAGAACGGGGGCCGATTTCGAAGCTTGCTTCCGTCGCCCTATGCATTGACCCGATATGGCAGTATCTTCGGGTACAGTGCACCACCCCCTTACAGGGTTAAAAAGAAAGATTCCTACTTTCATTGCTACCTGCTTGCTGGCTAGCCAGCTAGCCAGCCCTGTGGGCCTTGCTGCTGCTGCAGCCAAAAAACAAAAGGTGGTGCTGCTGCTGCTTCTGCTGCTTCTGCTTCTGCTTGTGTCTGGCCCCTGTTGGAGCGTCCAGGCACAGGACTTCTGCTGCTGCTGACTAAATGGCCTCCTTAATTGGATCATTTGAGTAGCCAGCACACCTGTGCAGGTAGGGCATGACATGATAGGCAGCTGCCTTGATAGCGGGTGGGTGCTGAATGTTCCTAATTGACAAAATAAGATTAATGCTTATGAAGAAATATAAAATCTCATCCCTTCCCCAATATCGCGCCACACCCCTACCCCTTAATTCCCTGGTTGAACGTGATGGACATATGTCTTTTTTCGACCGTACTAACTATGTAACTATGTAACATAACATGGGGGGGGGGGGGGGGGGTCTCCTGGCTGTTCACACAGGTGTGTCATTGCTGTACATTGACCATGCATTGCTTCTGTGGTATTGCAAAGGCAAAGACAAATGCTTCCAGCCATCCATTGCACTAATGGATTGGTCATCAGCTGGCTGTCTATGTCCCGCATCAATATAGACCAAAGTACAGAGGGTTAGGCTATGCTATTGTGCACCTACCTGATGCATCAGAAGGTGCGAGGCCCTTGCTAAATTCTGTGCACAGACTTTGAGATCTATGCTTTAGACTGTATCTAAACCTGCTCCAACATGGACTGACATTCTGGCCTACTTTCAGCCGATGCGACTTGTCTGTCGCTGAACAGTCGCTTTTTATGTATTCAGCACCTATGTATAATGTTGTAAAAATGCTCTAGAAGCTAAAGTCGCAGAAATGTCACACATATTTGGCCTGCAACTTTCTGTGCGACAAATTCAGACAGGAAAAATCAGTATAAATCCTTAGAAAATTATCCCCCAGTGTCTCCATCTGCTGGCGGTATTGAATAAGCATTGCTGCACTGATGGGGTATGCATTAGACGAAAAAAAAGAAGAAAAAGAAGAATAATACGCCCAGAAAAGAGGCGAAAAGGAGAAAAACGTAAAAAAACGTGAAAAAAAAGTAAGAGGAAGAGAAGGGAAAAAAAGGTGGAAATGGGTTTAAAAGTGATTTCGGCGGAGAAATATATATATATATATATATATATATATATATATATATATATATATATATGCGCACACACACACATAGATATAAACGTATTCTCCGTTGAGATATTGCAGCCGCTGCTGTGTCCAGGCCCAGGAGCCTTAGCACTGTGCTGTGATGTCACTCAATACCACTGACATCACTAGGTGTAAACAACATCTCTCCTTTGCTGTGTATGTGACTATGGAGCTGTTTGGTGATGTCGTCTATTACGGCCTTCATAGAAGCAACAGGAGATTGTTGCATCCATCTTGAACCCTCAGAACTACAGTGCTATGATGTCACTCACTTCCACAGGCCTTGCAGAGTGTAAACAACAACAACCCAGCTTTGTTGTGTATGTAACCAAAGGGATTTGTGATGTCACCTAGAACCTTCACAGCAGCGACAGCTTTATGAGGAGCATCAGCACTGCTCTGCCTGAGCAGAACCATCACCGCCATAGGTTGTCAAATAACCCGGATTTAACCCACACAGGTAAGTCCAATGGGGTGCAGGCATGTCCTCTATGCTTACAGCTTCCCGTGGGTGTTGGTTTGATACCGTTTGGGGACAGCCAAGGAGGCATCTGCAGGCAACAAAGGTAGGTGTGTGCTTGTGTGTGTGTTTCCTATGCAGATCCTAAGCCCAGTGTCACATGCAAGTAGGAGGAGTAAGAAGGGTTCCTGGCAAATCCGGGTTATGGATTGCATTTAAAAAGGCCCCGTGGGAGTGCAATGGGCCCCTGTCTTGCTGCTTAGCAATAATGGTATGGGTTTAGGTTCTGCTGTGTGTACTGGTGGTTGACTGCCCCCCAGCCCAGAGTGTGCATGGAAAATTGTCTGGCAGCCTCCCTGACAGCAAGCAGTGATAGTGCCCATGAAGGGGACCTTGTTGGGCCCGCCCCTTTCACGGTTATCGCTTCTCGGCCTTTTGGCTAAGATCAAGTGTAGTATCTGTTCTTATCAGTTTAATATCTGATACGTCCCCTATCTGGGGACCATATATTAAATGGATTTTTGAGAACGGGGGCCGATTTCGAAGCTTGCTTCCGTCGCCCTATGCATTGACCCGATATGGCAGTATCTTCGGGTACAGTGCACCACCCCCTTACAGGGTTAAAAAGAAAGATTCCTACTTTCATTGCTACCTGCTTGCTGGCTAGCCAGCTAGCCAGCCCTGTGGGCCTTGCTGCTGCTGCAGCCAAAAAACAAAAGGTGGTGCTGCTGCTGCTTCTGCTGCTTCTGCTTCTGCTTGTGTCTGGCCCCTGTTGGAGCGTCCAGGCACAGGACTTCTGCTGCTGCTGACTAAATGGCCTCCTTAATTGGATCATTTGAGTAGCCAGCACACCTGTGCAGGTAGGGCATGACATGATAGGCAGCTGCCTTGATAGCGGGTGGGTGCTGAATGTTCCTAATTGACAAAATAAGATTAATGCTTATGAAGAAATATAAAATCTCATCCCTTCCCCAATATCGCGCCACACCCCTACCCCTTAATTCCCTGGTTGAACGTGATGGACATATGTCTTTTTTCGACCGTACTAACTATGTAACTATGTAACATAACATGGGGGGGGGGGGGGGGGTCTCCTGGCTGTTCACACAGGTGTATCATTGCTGTACATTGACCATGCATTGCTTCTGTGGTATTGCAAAGGCAAAGACAAATGCTTCCAGCCATCCATTGCACTAATGGATTGGTCATCAGCTGGCTGTCTATGTCCCGCATCAATATAGACCAAAGTACAGAGGGTTAGGCTATGCTATTGTGCACCTACCTGATGCATCAGAAGGTGCGAGGCCCTTGCTAAATTCTGTGCACAGACTTTGAGATCTATGCTTTAGACTGTATCTAAACCTGCTCCAACATGGACTGACATTCTGGCCTACTTTCAGCCGATGCGACTTGTCTGTCGCTGAACAGTCGCTTTTTATGTATTCAGCACCTATGTATAATGTTGTAAAAATGCTCTAGAAGCTAAAGTCGCAGAAATGTCACACATATTTGGCCTGCAACTTTCTGTGCGACAAATTCAGACAGGAAAAATCAGTATAAATCCTTAGAAAATTATCCCCCAGTGTCTCCATCTGCTGGCGGTATTGAATAAGCATTGCTGCACTGATGGGGTATGCATTAGACGAAAAAAAAGAAGAAAAAGAAGAATAATACGCCCAGAAAAGAGGCGAAAAGGAGAAAAACGTAAAAAAACGTGAAAAAAAAGTAAGAGGAAGAGAAGGGAAAAAAAGGTGGAAATGGGTTTAAAAGTGATTTCGGCGGAGAAATATATATATATATATATATATATATATATATATATGCGCACACACACACATAGATATAAACGTATTCTCCGTTGAGATATTGCAGCCGCTGCTGTGTCCAGGCCCAGGAGCCTTAGCACTGTGCTGTGATGTCACTCAATACCACTGACATCACTAGGTGTAAACAACATCTCTCCTTTGCTGTGTATGTGACTATGGAGCTGTTTGGTGATGTCGTCTATTACGGCCTTCATAGAAGCAACAGGAGATTGTTGCATCCATCTTGAACCCTCAGAACTACAGTGCTATGATGTCACTCACTTCCACAGGCCTTGCAGAGTGTAAACAACAACAACCCAGCTTTGTTGTGTATGTAACCAAAGGGATTTGTGATGTCACCTAGAACCTTCACAGCAGCGACAGCTTTATGAGGAGCATCAGCACTGCTCTGCCTGAGCAGAACCATCACCGCCATAGGTTGTCAAATAACCCGGATTTAACCCACACAGGTAAGTCCAATGGGGTGCAGGCATGTCCTCTATGCTTACAGCTTCCCGTGGGTGTTGGTTTGATACCGTTTGGGGACAGCCAAGGAGGCATCTGCAGGCAACAAAGGTAGGTGTGTGCTTGTGTGTGTGTTTCCTATGCAGATCCTAAGCCCAGTGTCACATGCAAGTAGGAGGAGTAAGAAGGGTTCCTGGCAAATCCGGGTTATGGATTGCATTTAAAAAGGCCCCGTGGGAGTGCAATGGGCCCCTGTCTTGCTGCTTAGCAATAATGGTATGGGTTTAGGTTCTGCTGTGTGTACTGGTGGTTGACTGCCCCCCAGCCCAGAGTGTGCATGGAAAATTGTCTGGCAGCCTCCCTGACAGCAAGCAGTGATAGTGCCCATGAAGGGGACCTTGTTGGGCCCGCCCCTTTCACGGTTATCGCTTCTCGGCCTTTTGGCTAAGATCAAGTGTAGTAATACAGGAGATCTGGTCAGAAGGTACTCGGGTACCCCTCTCCTCGGCCTTGTGGGATCGCCCAGGTTTATTGCCTGGGCTTCACCCACTTGTTGCTATTGGGGAGAGGGCCTAGTCCCAGGGTAACGAGTAGCGATCGCCTCTCAAGACCTTCGGGTGGAGAGAGGTTAGAACCATGGATGATGATCCGGATCCAGGTTCTGTGCCGGCATACGCAAGGATCAAAAACACCGTGAGAGTCATTCTCACGGATGATACCAAAAGGGCGGACGATTTGAAATTCGTAGTAGAGGACGTGCTCGGAGGAGTTTTCGGAATACAGAAGGGCGAGATATTGGCAATCCAGGACTACCCGAAGCGTAAAATTTTTGATGTGACGTTCACACAAAATGGCATCCACAGAGATTTTGTTACCAGAGCTGCTGCGAGTAAAGACAAAAAGCTTCAGGGTGTCCGGATTATTGAGCACGTTCTAGACGATATTAAGCTGGTGGTAGTAAAGATGTATTCCCCTTTCGCCAACCTACACGATGTTGAGTTGTTTTTACAAGTCTATTTTAGTAAGGTTGAGTGCAGAGGAAAAATCATGAACAGCTGTGGCATCTGGACATCTAAGTGGAGATTTCAGGTTACATGCAAAAAAGATGACAGATTGCCAGGGGGAATACAACTACCACCAGCTCGTTTTAAAATAAATAATATGTGTGGCGACCTCTTTTATGCGGGGATGCCAAGCTACTGCAGGAAGTGTCACAGATATGGACACACAAAAGAAAACTGTGAAAGTACATGCAAAAAATGTGGTAGCACACAGCACGAGACAGAGAAATGCACAAGAGGAGGGAGGTGCAATTTCTGTCAACAATTCGGTCACCTTTTCTCCTCTTGTCCCCACAGACATAGGACGGAGCAGCAGTGGCAACCCTGGAGGCAGCAAGGACAGCAACCGGGACACCAGCCGAGGCAAGCAGAGCCAGTGATTACCCCCCCACAAGAGGTAAGCGGTGAGATGGAGAAGGAGAAAGACCCCCCTCAGGCAAAAGGAGGGGACCCTAAAGAGCAGAGGATGGCCAAAAAACGTGCAAGTGGTGGAAAAACTGGCCCCCAGGAGCAAGCTGGGTTAAGAGAGGAGCGGACGGCGGCCGAATCCGCTCCTCAGCAACCTCTGGCTCAGGGTCCCCCTGAGAGCGATGATCCGGGTGGAGAGGTGAAGGTTAAAAGGCGGAGGGGCTCCAGAAGACTCTATTCGGAGGCGGTCCAGGGGGAGCCGATGGAAGTACCTGCGGATGCAGGGAACCCAAGTGACGTTCCTCCACAGGTCCCCATAGGGGATACCCCCCCTCCTCCCTGCCAGGAGGAGGTTTCAGGGGTGACCGTCTCTGAGGTACCAGAGACGGAACTAAGTGAACACCCGACCCCTATGGAGGGGCAAGAGGTGGAAGAACCCAATGAGTCTGGAGCCCTGATTGCCAGGATGCCCGAGAACAACTATGCCTCAATCATGATGGAGGAGGGGGGTCGGCTGAGTGATGGTGCCTCCTCTCCTGCTTCCTCTATGCGTACAGTTGAGTCAGATTTTGGGGGGTATGAGGCTTCGGAGGGGGAATCAGAGGTGTAAGACGTTTTCTTGTACATTCCCATGGCTGAGTTGTCCGGTCTGTCCTTGAACGTGAGAAGTGTGAGCGCCAGAGTAAGAAGGGTTGCCCTATTTAATTACTTGTCGGTTTTTGCTGCTTCCGTCCTTTTCCTGCAGGAATGTGGCATCCCGCACAGATTAAATTATAAAGAATATGAAGATGATTGGGTGCACGGTCCATCAGTCTGGTCTGGATCAAATGAGTCCAGATCAGCAGGGGTCGCCATACTTTTTAAAGGGAACGTTTTAATTGAGAGTTTTAACGAAATTTTACCAGGCAGAATTTTATTGGTCAACGCTTTTATTAATGGTATTAAATGGCAGTTTTTAAATTTTTATGGTTCTCCTGATAAGAATGAAAGAATAAAAATGTTGGAGATTTTACCCCTTTTTATTAACAATTCTAGTCCTCTTGTTTTATCAGGTGATTTTAATTGTATTTTAAGGGGAGAACGCCGTTTTTCGAACGCAGTGAGTAGGAACTATGATAAGACGTCTTTTATGTTAAAAAACTTGATTTTAGATTTTAATCTCACTGATGTTTTTAAAAAATGTAATTTTAACGTACCAGAGGAAGACGGTGTTACCTGGAGCAATGCAAGCTGTAGCTCCAGGATAGATTTTATTTTTTGTTCTTATCAAGTACTGCCTTTTAACTGTGATCTTTTTACCAATGTTTTTTCTGACCATAAATTATTGTATTTTAAAGTTAAAAGTGATTTTAAAAGGAGAACTGGTAGGAATGCCTGGAAGTTAAACGTGTCCCTTTTAGAAGATCCGCAGGTTTTATCAGATTTTATCACCTTTTACAAGGAATGCAGACGAGTAAAAGACCCCAACACTCCCACCAGTATCTGGTGGGAAAAAATGAAACTAAAAATAAAAGAATTTTTTATCCGTGTTGGGGTTAGGAAAGCTAAAGAAAAACGTGAATTTTATAATATCCTAAATACTCGTCTGCAAACCCTGTACAAATTCAGAGCACATGGGATGGAGGTGGAGAAGGAGGTACATGATCTTAAAAAAGAAATAACTAAGTGCCTGGAGCAGAAAGGAAAAGAAATTATCTTTAGGTCTCGAATACAGCATCTTGAGGAAAACGAGACCTGCTCCAGGTATTTTTTTAAGAAAATACATGAAAATAGAAGGTTAATAGAAAACATTGAAGGAGTGAATGATGTACAGGGTATTTTAAAAAAGGTGCAAGAGTTTTATGCGGATCTTTTTAATGTAAAACACATTGATGAATGTTTTATGAATGACTCGTTAAAGGAGATCACCAATTTTTTAGATCCTGTCTCACAGTCTTTTTTATTGCAGAATATTTCAGAGCAGGAGATTTTAGAGACCGTCAAGAGTTTTAAAACAGGTAAAGTGCCTGGGCCGGATGGTATACCCATTGAATTTTATGTTACTTTTTATGGTATTTTAAAAGAAGATTTGTTCTCCCTTTTTACGGAAGTCTTTAAGTCTAAAATCCTCCCAGGCTCATGGAAGAAGGGTGATGTCTCCCTGCTATTCAAAAAGGGAGACCGGTCGGAACTCAAAAACTGGAGACCAATCACCCTTCTGAACTGCGACTATAAAATAATGGCGAAACTGTGTGCTAACCGCTTAAAGAACGTAATCCATAAAATAATTCATACAAACCAAGTCTGTGGGGTGCCTGGGAGGAGTTTATGGGAGAACCTAAACCTTTTAAAGGATGTAATTAGCAACACCAAATTAAGAAAAGGAAAGCTGGCGGTTTTATCCATAGATTTTGAAAAAGCTTTCGACAGGGTGTCACATTTTTATCTTTTTAAGGTTTTAGAGAAAATGGGTATACCTGATGGCTTTTTATTGTCTCTTAGAGCTTTTTATGATAACTGTACTAGTAAAATTTTAGTAAATGGTTTTAAGACACAGGGCGTGATTTTAAATTCCGGAGTGAAGCAGGGGTGTCCCTTGTCCCCACTACTCTTCATTTGCGCAATAGAGCCTCTTTTATGTACAATACGAAAGGATAAGCAGATCCATGGAGTCCCCCTGCCAGGAGGAGGGGGACTAGAGGCGAAGGTAGTGGGGTACATGGACGATGTTGCGGTGTTTTGCAGGGACACCCCATCGCTTCAGAAGACGCTAAAACAGATTCAATATTTTAATTGTGCCTCCGGTTTTAAAGTCAATTTTAACAAAAGTAACATTTTAAACATAGGCGGAATGCCTTTGTATGATGTGCCCGTCCCTGTGTCTGAGTCGGTGCAGATTTTAGGTGTCTCCTTTGACGAGTCTAATAATGGTTTTAATAGCTGGGACTTGGTGGCTCAAAAAATAAATAAGAAAATATGTATGTGGAACATGCGAGAACTTACAATGGAAGGGAAGGTTTTAATTACAAAAATGGTGCTTTTACCTATTTTATTGTATTTAAGTCTGGTTTTCCCACCCCCCGAAATGGTTCTAAAGAAAATAACAAAAGCTTGTTTTACTTTCTTTTGGAGTTCTAAGAGCGAAAAATTAAAGAGACAAATTGTGATAAAACCGAACTCCAGGGGCGGTAAGGATTTTCCAGATTTTAAAGCTTTCCTTTTAATAAAGTTTTTTAGCATGTGTTTTACTACTGTTTTTAAAGATAGCTACTGGTCTTATTTTGTTCGTTTTAATACTGGTTATTTTATGCGGAGGAACGGCTGGTTTTCTACAGTTTTAAGTTGCCCTTATTCTTTGAATTTACCCCCTCAATACATGATTTTAGGAAAAATTTTAAACTTATATAATTTTAAAGGTAAAAGTGTTCAGGATCTGTGCAATAGCAAAAAACTACTAAAGGAAATAAAAGAAACCAGTACCGTGACTCCCATCAAAAATTTTAACGAACAGAAGTGTATACAGATTTGGAAGATGTTGAGTATTAATTATCTTTTTAATTCACAGAAGGACCTGGCCTGGAGCTGCGTACACGAGTGTCTTCCATGCCGGGCATTCCAGCACCGAAGAGGATTATCCAACTCTGCAACCTGCCCGAGGGAGGGATGCCGACAAGAGGAGACCGTGCACCATCTAATATGGACTTGTTTTTACTCGCAGAAAATATGGACAAAGATACTCCCTCTGGTAAAAAGGATAACTGGACTAAAAGACTTAAATATTGCAGTGGTTTTTTATGGTTGCCTGGAATGCCCAACACGGACTCAAGAGACTATTGCATGGAAGATCATAAACTGTGTGAAGGCAGCTCTGTGGAAGGCCAGGAATATTTTATTGTTCAAGCATGAGGTTTTATCTGTGAAGGACATTTTATCTATCTGTTTTTATGAAATGTACCAGTACTATCTTTTAGACAAGAAGAGATTTCCGCTTTTATCTAGAAAATGGTTTTTAAAAGAATGGAATTCTATCTTGTAAAGCCACCAAGTGCCCATTTTATGTTTTAATATGTTGTAAATATGTTATTTATATGTAACTGTATTTATTGACATATTTGCACAACTTTGTTAACATTATTTAATTTTTAATAAAGTTGCCCCCGTAAGGGTAGTCAAGTTAAAAAAATCTGTTCTTATCAGTTTTCATGCTGGTGGGGATGGGTGCTGCATGGAGGATGCAGGTGTACCAGGGCTTTCCGGGGCTGGTTCTGAGGAATCAGCTCGACGGCTGCCCCGATGTGACCTGTTCCCTCCGGGTCTCGCCATGAGGCTGAGAGGGTCTAGAGCAGAGGTACTTTTGTGCCTCGGGGAGTGGTGACCCCGAGGTGCCGAAACTCACTGGGAGAATAGACTCACTGAGTTGAAGCACGGGCACCATAATCTCTTCACCTTGTGGCACTCACCTCTTGATTCCCGGCCTTCTGGCTAGGATCAGAGAAATTTTTATAGATCCGGCCGGATGTCCGGGCAGTATATCTGCACACATTCACTTATTTATTTCTTTTTTGTCACACTGTGTCACTTTTTGCGTGTTGTGTGTTCACAGGATTTGTCAGGATGCGGTAGCCCTTCTGGGTGTCCCTCCTGGCGGTCTAGGGGAGGTGTGTGTGGCCATTAGGTTCCGCACCTCCCTGCAAACACCCCGGGTACTCCTGCTTTGGCAGGGTACCTACCGTAATCGGCTCTGCGGGCAGATACCTTGGCCAACGCCAAGGGGGATGCCGGGAGCATTTGTGGTCCCCTAGTAGCTTCGGCGAAAAGGGACATCGAACCTGGAACCTCGCAGGTACCTTTTGGTCCGGAGGCGAAGGGTAAGGTTTGTTGGGGGGCCTCTCTCCTATCGGAGAAGGGCTTGCGATAGACCGCATCCTTTGTGCACGTTTTTTAGTGTAACACGTTTGCACTTTTTCTTGCACTTTGGGTGAATCGAAAGCACGTTCCTCGGCTTTAGATAAAAAAAAAAAAAAAAAAAAAATCTGTTCTTATCAGTTTAATATCTGATACGTCCCCTATCTGGGGACCATATATTAAATGGATTTTTGAGAACGGGGGCCGATTTCGAAGCTTGCTTCCGTCGCCCTATGCATTGACCCGATATGGCAGTATCTTCGGGTACAGTGCACCACCCCCTTACAGGGTTAAAAAGAAAGATTCCTACTTTCATTGCTACCTGCTTGCTGGCTAGCCAGCTAGCCAGCCCTGTGGGCCTTGCTGCTGCTGCAGCCAAAAAACAAAAGGTGGTGCTGCTGCTTCTGCTGCTTCTGCTTCTGCTTGTGTCTGGCCCCTGTTGGAGCGTCCAGGCACAGGACTTCTGCTGCTGCTGACTAAATGGCCTCCTTAATTGGATCATTTGAGTAGCCAGCACACCTGTGCAGGTAGGGCATGACATGATAGGCAGCTGCCTTGATAGCGGGTGGGTGCTGAATGTTCCTAATTGACAAAATAAGATTAATGCTTATGAAGAAATATAAAATCTCATCCCTTCCCCAATATCGCGCCACACCCCTACCCCTTAATTCCCTGGTTGAACGTGATGGACATATGTCTTTTTTCGACCGTACTAACTATGTAACTATGTAACATAACATGGGGGGGGGGGGGGGGGGGTCTCCTGGCTGTTCACACAGGTGTGTCATTGCTGTACATTGACCATGCATTGCTTCTGTGGTATTGCAAAGGCAAAGACAAATGCTTCCAGCCATCCATTGCACTAATGGATTGGTCATCAGCTGGCTGTCTATGTCCCGCATCAATATAGACCAAAGTACAGAGGGTTAGGCTATGCTATTGTGCACCTACCTGATGCATCAGAAGGTGCGAGGCCCTTGCTAAATTCTGTGCACAGACTTTGAGATCTATGCTTTAGACTGTATCTAAACCTGCTCCAACATGGACTGACATTCTGGCCTACTTTCAGCCGATGCGACTTGTCTGTCGCTGAACAGTCGCTTTTTATGTATTCAGCACCTATGTATAATGTTGTAAAAATGCTCTAGAAGCTAAAGTCGCAGAAATGTCACACATATTTGGCCTGCAACTTTCTGTGCGACAAATTCAGACAGGAAAAATCAGTATAAATCCTTAGAAAATTATCCCCCAGTGTCTCCATCTGCTGGCGGTATTGAATAAGCATTGCTGCACTGATGGGGTATGCATTAGACGAAAAAAAAGAAGAAAAAGAAGAATAATACGCCCAGAAAAGAGGCGAAAAGGAGAAAAACGTAAAAAAACGTGAAAAAAAAGTAAGAGGAAGAGAAGGGAAAAAAAGGTGGAAATGGGTTTAAAAGTGATTTCGGCGGAGAAAATATATATATATATATATATATATATATATATATATATATATATATATGCGCACACACACACATAGATATAAACGTATTCTCCGTTGAGATATTGCAGCCGCTGCTGTGTCCAGGCCCAGGAGCCTTAGCACTGTGCTGTGATGTCACTCAATACCACTGACATCACTAGGTGTAAACAACATCTCTCCTTTGCTGTGTATGTGACTATGGAGCTGTTTGGTGATGTCGTCTATTACGGCCTTCATAGAAGCAACAGGAGATTGTTGCATCCATCTTGAACCCTCAGAACTACAGTGCTATGATGTCACTCACTTCCACAGGCCTTGCAGAGTGTAAACAACAACAACCCAGCTTTGTTGTGTATGTAACCAAAGGGATTTGTGATGTCACCTAGAACCTTCACAGCAGCGACAGCTTTATGAGGAGCATCAGCACTGCTCTGCCTGAGCAGAACCATCACCGCCATAGGTTGTCAAATAACCCGGATTTAACCCACACAGGTAAGTCCAATGGGGTGCAGGCATGTCCTCTATGCTTACAGCTTCCCGTGGGTGTTGGTTTGATACCGTTTGGGGACAGCCAAGGAGGCATCTGCAGGCAACAAAGGTAGGTGTGTGCTTGTGTGTGTGTTTCCTATGCAGATCCTAAGCCCAGTGTCACATGCAAGTAGGAGGAGTAAGAAGGGTTCCTGGCAAATCCGGGTTATGGATTGCATTTAAAAAGGCCCCGTGGGAGTGCAATGGGCCCCTGTCTTGCTGCTTAGCAATAATGGTATGGGTTTAGGTTCTGCTGTGTGTACTGGTGGTTGACTGCCCCCCAGCCCAGAGTGTGCATGGAAAATTGTCTGGCAGCCTCCCTGACAGCAAGCAGTGATAGTGCCCATGAAGGGGACCTTGTTGGGCCCGCCCCTTTCACGGTTATCGCTTCTCGGCCTTTTGGCTAAGATCAAGTGTAGTATCTGTTCTTATCAGTTTAATATCTGATACGTCCCCTATCTGGGGACCATATATTAAATGGATTTTTGAGAACGGGGGCCGATTTCGAAGCTTGCTTCCGTCGCCCTATGCATTGACCCGATATGGCAGTATCTTCGGGTACAGTGCACCACCCCCTTACAGGGTTAAAAAGAAAGATTCCTACTTTCATTGCTACCTGCTTGCTGGCTAGCCAGCTAGCCAGCCCTGTGGGCCTTGCTGCTGCTGCAGCCAAAAAACAAAAGGTGGTGCTGCTGCTGCTTCTGCTGCTTCTGCTTCTGCTTGTGTCTGGCCCCTGTTGGAGCGTCCAGGCACAGGACTTCTGCTGCTGCTGACTAAATGGCCTCCTTAATTGGATCATTTGAGTAGCCAGCACACCTGTGCAGGTAGGGCATGACATGATAGGCAGCTGCCTTGATAGCGGGTGGGTGCTGAATGTTCCTAATTGACAAAATAAGATTAATGCTTATGAAGAAATATAAAATCTCATCCCTTCCCCAATATCGCGCCACACCCCTACCCCTTAATTCCCTGGTTGAACGTGATGGACATATGTCTTTTTTCGACCGTACTAACTATGTAACTATGTAACATAACATGGGGGGGGGGGGGGGGGGGGTCTCCTGGCTTCACACAGGTGTGTCATTGCTGTACATTGACCATGCATTGCTTCTGTGGTATTGCAAAGGCAAAGACAAATGCTTCCAGCCATCCATTGCACTAATGGATTGGTCATCAGCTGGCTGTCTATGTCCCGCATCAATATAGACCAAAGTACAGAGGGTTAGGCTATGCTATTGTGCACCTACCTGATGCATCAGAAGGTGCGAGGCCCTTGCTAAATTCTGTGCACAGACTTTGAGATCTATGCTTTAGACTGTATCTAAACCTGCTCCAACATGGACTGACATTCTGGCCTACTTTCAGCCGATGCGACTTGTCTGTCGCTGAACAGTCGCTTTTTATGTATTCAGCACCTATGTATAATGTTGTAAAAATGCTCTAGAAGCTAAAGTCGCAGAAATGTCACACATATTTGGCCTGCAACTTTCTGTGCGACAAATTCAGACAGGAAAAATCAGTATAAATCCTTAGAAAATTATCCCCCAGTGTCTCCATCTGCTGGCGGTATTGAATAAGCATTGCTGCACTGATGGGGTATGCATTAGACGAAAAAAAAGAAGAAAAAGAAGAATAATACGCCCAGAAAAGAGGCGAAAAGGAGAAAAACGTAAAAAAACGTGAAAAAAAAGTAAGAGGAAGAGAAGGGAAAAAAAGGTGGAAATGGGTTTAAAAGTGATTTCGGCGGAGAAATATATATATATATATATATATATATATATATATATATATATATATATATATATGCGCACACACACACATAGATATAAACGTATTCTCCGTTGAGATATTGCAGCCGCTGCTGTGTCCAGGCCCAGGAGCCTTAGCACTGTGCTGTGATGTCACTCAATACCACTGACATCACTAGGTGTAAACAACATCTCTCCTTTGCTGTGTATGTGACTATGGAGCTGTTTGGTGATGTCGTCTATTACGGCCTTCATAGAAGCAACAGGAGATTGTTGCATCCATCTTGAACCCTCAGAACTACAGTGCTATGATGTCACTCACTTCCACAGGCCTTGCAGAGTGTAAACAACAACAACCCAGCTTTGTTGTGTATGTAACCAAAGGGATTTGTGATGTCACCTAGAACCTTCACAGCAGCGACAGCTTTATGAGGAGCATCAGCACTGCTCTGCCTGAGCAGAACCATCACCGCCATAGGTTGTCAAATAACCCGGATTTAACCCACACAGGTAAGTCCAATGGGGTGCAGGCATGTCCTCTATGCTTACAGCTTCCCGTGGGTGTTGGTTTGATACCGTTTGGGGACAGCCAAGGAGGCATCTGCAGGCAACAAAGGTAGGTGTGTGCTTGTGTGTGTGTTTCCTATGCAGATCCTAAGCCCAGTGTCACATGCAAGTAGGAGGAGTAAGAAGGGTTCCTGGCAAATCCGGGTTATGGATTGCATTTAAAAAGGCCCCGTGGGAGTGCAATGGGCCCCTGTCTTGCTGCTTAGCAATAATGGTATGGGTTTAGGTTCTGCTGTGTGTACTGGTGGTTGACTGCCCCCCAGCCCAGAGTGTGCATGGAAAATTGTCTGGCAGCCTCCCTGACAGCAAGCAGTGATAGTGCCCATGAAGGGGACCTTGTTGGGCCCGCCCCTTTCACGGTTATCGCTTCTCGGCCTTTTGGCTAAGATCAAGTGTAGTATCTGTTCTTATCAGTTTAATATCTGATACGTCCCCTATCTGGGGACCATATATTAAATGGATTTTTGAGAACGGGGGCCGATTTCGAAGCTTGCTTCCGTCGCCCTATGCATTGACCCGATATGGCAGTATCTTCGGGTACAGTGCACCACCCCCTTACAGGGTTAAAAAGAAAGATTCCTACTTTCATTGCTACCTGCTTGCTGGCTAGCCAGCTAGCCAGCCCTGTGGGCCTTGCTGCTGCTGCAGCCAAAAAACAAAAGGTGGTGCTGCTGCTGCTTCTGCTGCTTCTGCTTCTGCTTGTGTCTGGCCCCTGTTGGAGCGTCCAGGCACAGGACTTCTGCTGCTGCTGACTAAATGGCCTCCTTAATTGGATCATTTGAGTAGCCAGCACACCTGTGCAGGTAGGGCATGACATGATAGGCAGCTGCCTTGATAGCGGGTGGGTGCTGAATGTTCCTAATTGACAAAATAAGATTAATGCTTATGAAGAAATATAAAATCTCATCCCTTCCCCAATATCGCGCCACACCCCTACCCCTTAATTCCCTGGTTGAACGTGATGGACATATGTCTTTTTTCGACCGTACTAACTATGTAACTATGTAACATAACATGGGGGGGGGGGGGGGGGGGGGGTCTCCTGGCTGTTCACACAGGTGTGTCATTGCTGTACATTGACCATGCATTGCTTCTGTGGTATTGCAAAGGCAAAGACAAATGCTTCCAGCCATCCATTGCACTAATGGATTGGTCATCAGCTGGCTGTCTATGTCCCGCATCAATATAGACCAAAGTACAGAGGGTTAGGCTATGCTATTGTGCACCTACCTGATGCATCAGAAGGTGCGAGGCCCTTGCTAAATTCTGTGCACAGACTTTGAGATCTATGCTTTAGACTGTATCTAAACCTGCTCCAACATGGACTGACATTCTGGCCTACTTTCAGCCGATGCGACTTGTCTGTCGCTGAACAGTCGCTTTTTATGTATTCAGCACCTATGTATAATGTTGTAAAAATGCTCTAGAAGCTAAAGTCGCAGAAATGTCACACATATTTGGCCTGCAACTTTCTGTGCGACAAATTCAGACAGGAAAAATCAGTATAAATCCTTAGAAAATTATCCCCCAGTGTCTCCATCTGCTGGCGGTATTGAATAAGCATTGCTGCACTGATGGGGTATGCATTAGACGAAAAAAAAGAAGAAAAAGAAGAATAATACGCCCAGAAAAGAGGCGAAAAGGAGAAAAACGTAAAAAAACGTGAAAAAAAAGTAAGAGGAAGAGAAGGGAAAAAAAGGTGGAAATGGGTTTAAAAGTGATTTCGGCGGAGAAATATATATATATATATATATATATATATATATATATATATATATATATATGCGCACACACACACATAGATATAAACGTATTCTCCGTTGAGATATTGCAGCCGCTGCTGTGTCCAGGCCCAGGAGCCTTAGCACTGTGCTGTGATGTCACTCAATACCACTGACATCACTAGGTGTAAACAACATCTCTCCTTTGCTGTGTATGTGACTATGGAGCTGTTTGGTGATGTCGTCTATTACGGCCTTCATAGAAGCAACAGGAGATTGTTGCATCCATCTTGAACCCTCAGAACTACAGTGCTATGATGTCACTCACTTCCACAGGCCTTGCAGAGTGTAAACAACAACAACCCAGCTTTGTTGTGTATGTAACCAAAGGGATTTGTGATGTCACCTAGAACCTTCACAGCAGCGACAGCTTTATGAGGAGCATCAGCACTGCTCTGCCTGAGCAGAACCATCACCGCCATAGGTTGTCAAATAACCCGGATTTAACCCACACAGGTAAGTCCAATGGGGTGCAGGCATGTCCTCTATGCTTACAGCTTCCCGTGGGTGTTGGTTTGATACCGTTTGGGGACAGCCAAGGAGGCATCTGCAGGCAACAAAGGTAGGTGTGTGCTTGTGTGTGTGTTTCCTATGCAGATCCTAAGCCCAGTGTCACATGCAAGTAGGAGGAGTAAGAAGGGTTCCTGGCAAATCCGGGTTATGGATTGCATTTAAAAAGGCCCCGTGGGAGTGCAATGGGCCCCTGTCTTGCTGCTTAGCAATAATGGTATGGGTTTAGGTTCTGCTGTGTGTACTGGTGGTTGACTGCCCCCCAGCCCAGAGTGTGCATGGAAAATTGTCTGGCAGCCTCCCTGACAGCAAGCAGTGATAGTGCCCATGAAGGGGACCTTGTTGGGCCCGCCCCTTTCACGTTTATCGCTTCTCGGCCTTTTGGCTAAGATCAAGTGTAGTATCTGTTCTTATCAGTTTTCATGCTGGTGGGGATGGGTGCTGCATGGAGGATGCAGGTGTACCAGGGCTTTCCGGGGCTGGTTCTGAGGAATCAGCTCGACGGCTGCCCCGATGTGACCTGTTCCCTCCGGGTCTCGCCATGAGGCTGAGAGGGTCTAGAGCCGAGGTACTTTGTGCCTCGGGGAGTGGTGACCCCGAGGTGCCGAAACTCACTGGGAGAATAGGCTCACTGAGTTGAAGCACGGGCACCATAATCTCTTCACCTTGTGGCACTCACCTCTTGATTCCCGGCCTTCTGGCTAGGATCAGAGAAATTTTTATAGATCCGGCCGGATGTCCGGGCAGTATATCTGCACACATTCACTTATTTATTTCTTTTTTTGTCTCACTGTGTCACTTTTTGCGTGTTGTGTGTTCACAGGATTTGTCAGGATGCGGTAGCCCTTCTGGGTGTCCCTCCTGGCGGTCTAGGGGAGGTGTGTGTGGCCATTAGGTTCCGCACCTCCCTGCAAACACCCCGGGTACTCCTGCTTTGGCAGGGTACCTACCGTAATTGGCTCTGCGGGCAGATACCTTGGCTAACGCCAAGGGGGATGCCGGGAGCATTTGTGGTCCCCTAGTAGCTTCGGCGAAAAGGGACATCGAACCTGGAACCTCGCAGGTACCTTTTGGTCCGGAGGCGAAGGGTAAGGTTTGTTGGGGGGCCTCTCTCCTATCGGAGAAGGGCTTGCGATAGACCGCATCCTTTGTGCACGTTTTTTTTAGTGTAACACGTTTGCACTTTTTCTTGCACTTTGGGTGAATCGAAAGCACGTTCCTCGGCTTTAGATAAAAAAAAAAAAAAAAAAAAATCTGTTCTTATCAGTTTAATATCTGATACGTCCCCTATCTGGGGACCATATATTAAATGGATTTTTGAGAACGGGGGCCGATTTCGAAGCTTGCTTCCGTCGCCCTATGCATTGACCCGATATGGCAGTATCTTCGGGTACAGTGCACCACCCCCTTACAGGGTTAAAAAGAAAGATTCCTACTTTCATTGCTACCTGCTTGCTGGCTAGCCAGCTAGCCAGCCCTGTGGGCCTTGCTGCTGCTGCAGCCAAAAAACAAAAGGTGGTGCTGCTGCTGCTTCTGCTGCTTCTGCTTCTGCTTGTGTCTGGCCCCTGTTGGAGCGTCCAGGCACAGGACTTCTGCTGCTGCTGACTAAATGGCCTCCTTAATTGGATCATTTGAGTAGCCAGCACACCTGTGCAGGTAGGGCATGACATGATAGGCAGCTGCCTTGATAGCGGGTGGGTGCTGAATGTTCCTAATTGACAAAATAAGATTAATGCTTATGAAGAAATATAAAATCTCATCCCTTCCCCAATATCGCGCCACACCCCTACCCCTTAATTCCCTGGTTGAACGTGATGGACATATGTCTTTTTTCGACCGTACTAACTATGTAACTATGTAACATAACATGGGGGGGGGGGGGGGGGGGGGGTCTCCTGGCTGTTCACACAGGTGTGTCATTGCTGTACATTGACCATGCATTGCTTCTGTGGTATTGCAAAGGCAAAGACAAATGCTTCCAGCCATCCATTGCACTAATGGATTGGTCATCAGCTGGCTGTCTATGTCCCGCATCAATATAGACCAAAGTACAGAGGGTTAGGCTATGCTATTGTGCACCTACCTGATGCATCAGAAGGTGCGAGGCCCTTGCTAAATTCTGTGCACAGACTTTGAGATCTATGCTTTAGACTGTATCTAAACCTGCTCCAACATGGACTGACATTCTGGCCTACTTTCAGCCGATGCGACTTGTCTGTCGCTGAACAGTCGCTTTTTATGTATTCAGCACCTATGTATAATGTTGTAAAAATGCTCTAGAAGCTAAAGTCGCAGAAATGTCACACATATTTGGCCTGCAACTTTCTGTGCGACAAATTCAGACAGGAAAAATCAGTATAAATCCTTAGAAAATTATCCCCCAGTGTCTCCATCTGCTGGCGGTATTGAATAAGCATTGCTGCACTGATGGGGTATGCATTAGACGAAAAAAAAGAAGAAAAAGAAGAATAATACGCCCAGAAAAGAGGCAAAAAGGAGAAAAACGTAAAAAAACGTGAAAAAAAAGTAAGAGGAAGAGAAGGGAAAAAAAGGTGGAAATGGGTTTAAAAGTGATTTCGGCGGAGAAATATATATATATATATATATATATATATATATATATATATATATGCGCACACACACACATAGATATAAACGTATTCTCCGTTGAGATATTGCAGCCGCTGCTGTGTCCAGGCCCAGGAGCCTTAGCACTGTGCTGTGATGTCACTCAATACCACTGACATCACTAGGTGTAAACAACATCTCTCCTTTGCTGTGTATGTGACTATGGAGCTGTTTGGTGATGTCGTCTATTACGGCCTTCATAGAAGCAACAGGAGATTGTTGCATCCATCTTGAACCCTCAGAACTACAGTGCTATGATGTCACTCACTTCCACAGGCCTTGCAGAGTGTAAACAACAACAACCCAGCTTTGTTGTGTATGTAACCAAAGGGATTTGTGATGTCACCTAGAACCTTCACAGCAGCGACAGCTTTATGAGGAGCATCAGCACTGCTCTGCCTGAGCAGAACCATCACCGCCATAGGTTGTCAAATAACCCGGATTTAACCCACACAGGTAAGTCCAATGGGGTGCAGGCATGTCCTCTATGCTTACAGCTTCCCGTGGGTGTTGGTTTGATACCGTTTGGGGACAGCCAAGGAGGCATCTGCAGGCAACAAAGGTAGGTGTGTGCTTGTGTGTGTGTTTCCTATGCAGATCCTAAGCCCAGTGTCACATGCAAGTAGGAGGAGTAAGAAGGGTTCCTGGCAAATCCGGGTTATGGATTGCATTTAAAAAGGCCCCGTGGGAGTGCAATGGGCCCCTGTCTTGCTGCTTAGCAATAATGGTATGGGTTTAGGTTCTGCTGTGTGTACTGGTGGTTGACTGCCCCCCAGCCCAGAGTGTGCATGGAAAATTGTCTGGCAGCCTCCCTGACAGCAAGCAGTGATAGTGCCCATGAAGGGGACCTTGTTGGGCCCGCCCCTTTCACGGTTATCGCTTCTCGGCCTTTTGGCTAAGGTATAGGGATATACCTTGGCTGATCCGGTTCCTGCTTTTGTGGGTGCTCTGAGACCCCCCTCCTCGGCCCTGGGACATCGCCCTTCGTTGGGCTTAAGTCCCTTGCTGCTATTGGGGAGGGGGCCCACCTCAGTGTAGAGTTGCGATCCCCCTTTGCCTTAGGGACCTAGTGTCTCTTTGGTGCGCTTGATTGTGAGCATGGCGTCAGCCAGTGACGGAGATCCAGGCATGGTACCATCTTATGCCAAGCTCAAGAACTCAGTACGTATATCGTACTTGGAGGACCAGAGAAAGAACCGGGACCTGAAGTACATCGTGGAGCAAGTTCTGCTGGGCGTCTTTGGATTAAGGAAGCATGAGATATTATCCATCCAAGATTATCCGAAAAGAGGAGTATACGATGTTACTTTTACGGAAGGAGGTATTTACAAGGACTTTGTTATACAGATGAAGAAGGTAAGCGGAGATGCCCGCTTGAGTGGAATAAGAATTGTTGAGCACTTTCCCGATGAACTTATGCTTTTAGTTATAAAAATGTACTCTCCATACGTTAAAGAAGATGAAATTGTTGTGTTTTTAAGGAATTTTTGTAAAAAAATTATAAATAGAGGGAAAGTGATGAATGAGTGTGGAATATGGTCCTCTAAGTGGAAGTTTCTGGTTGAGTTCAAAGAAGATCTATTACTCCCAGGACGAAAGGTTATGCCTCCAGCTCGGTTCAAGTTAGGAAATGTAAATGGTGACGTGTTTTTCCCAGGAATGCCCAATTTCTGCAGAGCTTGTAGAAGATATGGACATGATAAAAACGTATGTGAGAGTACATGTACAAATTGTGGCAGCACTGAGCACTCCTCCAGAGAATGCACAAAAGAAAAGAAATGCAGTTTATGTTACAGAGTTGACCATTTGTATGCTTCTTGTCCTCACAGAAACAAAGAGAAACAACAGAGAAGCCAGCCAGACCCCCGTCATATGAACAGAGAAGACAGCAAACCAGAAGAAAACCCAACTGATCAACATGGTGAGTCTGCTACCTCTGATGAAGATGGATATGAGAAACCCTCCAGCATGAAGGTAAGAAGAAAGGAGAAGAAAGCATGGCAGACAGGAGCTCCTCTCTCGCAGCAGAGGGGTAGTAACCTGGATGAAGCTGTCAGCAAGCCTCAGAGTGCCCCCCTGAGGAAGCCAGAAAATGTTGGGGCTAAGAGAAGAAAGACCGGAACAGGAAGAGAAGAGGCGTTTGTGGAAGAAGAGGGGGGGGTAGGGATGCCATCAGGTGTTCCAGCCCCCTCCCCAAGTGAAACAGGCAACTCGTCCATGGTTCCCGACACGGTGGAAGTCGTTGTGCCCGACCAGCTGCCCGGGGTGGCTCCGACAGGTCATCCCGGGGAGGAGATGGACACTGGGCAAGGTGACGGAGACGGGACAACCCCTGTTCCGGCGAAGAGGAATCCTCTCCTTAGTCCCCTACCGGAGGATCTTCAGGAGGAGGTAATGGAGGAGTCAGACGGTAGCAGCTCACCGGAATCTCTGGTGACAGTGAGATCAGAAGGGGAAAATGATAGTTTTGGGGGTCTGGCTGATGAGGATGAGATAGAATGTGCACAAAGATATTGAAAGTGGTCTCTCTGTAACCTTTAATGATGGCGCTCCATGGACTCTCCCTCAATGTGAGGGGCCTTAAGACACACGCAAGAAGAACTGCTATTTTTAATTTTTTATCCTTTTTGTCTGCATCAGTTTTCTTCTTACAGGAATGTGGCATCCCTCACCAAGCATCATACAAGAAATATGAAGAAGACTGGAAGCATGGCCCCTCAGTGTGGTCAGGGTCCAACGCATCTAAATCTGGAGGAGTTGCTATACTTTTTAAGGGTAATGTTAATATAATTTTTAAGCAAGAGATTTTACCAGGAAGGATTTTATTAGTTAAAGCTTTTATAAATGGTTTTACATGGCAGTTTTTAAACTTTTATGGTTCACCTGATAAAAAAGAAAGAGAAGAGATGTTAGAGATTTTACCTCTTTTTATTAATGATTCTTATCCTTTGATTTTAGCTGGGGATTTTAATTGTGTTTTAAGAGGTGAGAAAAGATATTCTCGAGCTACTAGTAGAAATTATGATAAGACATCTAACATTTTAAAAAATATTACTTTAGATTTTAGGCTTATAGATGTTTTTAAAAAATGTAATCCAAATTTACCTGATACTGAAGGCATTACATGGAGTAATGTGAATTGTAGCTCGAGGATTGATTTTATCTTCTCTTCTCAAAATGTTTTACCTGCCAAATGTGAGCTTTTAACTAATATATTTTCTGATCATAAATGTCTTCTATTTGTTTTAAATCCTGTTCCTGGTTTTAAGAGGGGTATTGGTTCATGGAAATTGAACATATCTCTTTTAGAAGATAAAATAATCTTAACAGAATACGCCAATTTTTATAATAAATGTAAAAATAATAGAGACCCAAATATAGATATAAAAGTATGGTGGGAAAATATGAAGAAAAAAACTAAAGATTTTTTTATAAAACAAGGTATCCAAAAAGCTAAAGATAAAAGACATTGTTATGATATTTTAAATACACATCTTCAAACTCTTTTTAAATTGCACAATATAGGGATAGATGTAAAAGATGATATTGTTAACATTAAAAAAGAAATAAAAACATTTTTAAATGAAAAAGGTAAAGAGATCATTTTTAAAGCTAAAATCAAACATATTGAAAATAACGAAAAATGTACAAGATATTTTTTTAAAAAATCTAATCAAAAAAGAGTCCATATCGAAAAACTAGAAGGAGAAGTGGAGATGAATAAAATTTTATTTAAAGTACAATGTTATTATAGGGAACTTTTTAATGAGAAAAAAATAGATGCTAATTTCATGAACGATGCCTTAAACAAAATAGAACGTGTTTTAGAGAATAATTCTCAATCCTTTCTTTTACAGTCTATCCCAGAGAAGGAAATATTGGATACCATAAACAGTTTTAATTTGGGTAAAGTACCAGGGTCTGATGGCCTGCCAATCGAATTTTATAAGGTTTTTTATGAGGTTTTAAAAGATGATCTTTTATCTCTTTTTACAGATGTTTTTAATACCAAGATTTTACCACAGTCATGGAAAATGGGTGAGGTTTCTCTGCTCTTTAAAAAAGGTGATAAAGAGGATATTAGGAATTGGAGACCAATAACCCTTTTAAACGCTGATTATAAAATAATGGCTAAAATATGTGCAAACAGACTAAAAAATGTTATAGATAAATTAATACATAATAATCAAGTGTGTGGTATACCGGGTAGAAACATGTGGGAAAATTTAAACCTCATAAAAGATATAATAGAAGATGCTAAAATAAGGAAAAGTAATTTAGCAATTTTAACAATAGACTTTGAAAAAGCATTTGACAGAGTCTCGCACTGTTTTTTATTTAATGTTTTAAATAAAATGGGCATACCAGAAGGTTTTTTAACGTCACTCAAAGCCTTTTATAATGACTGTTTTAGCAAAATTTTAATTAATGGTTTTAAGACTGAAATGGTTCCTTTAAAATCTGGTGTGAAGCAGGGTTGCCCCCTATCACCCCTTTTATTTATTTGTGCACTAGAGCCACTTTTATGTGTCATAAGAGGTGATAAACAGATCCGTGGGATAAGGCTCCCCGGAGGAAATGGTCTTGAAGCTAAAGTAGTCAGTTATATGGATGATGTAGCAGTGACATGTCAAGATAGCCTGGCACTTAAAAAAACTTTAACACAAATTAACTATTTCTGTTGTGCTTCTGGTTTTAAAGTGAATTTTAACAAGTGCGAGATTTTAAAAGTCGGCAAGCTGGATACAAGAGACATAAAGGTACCGGTAGTAGAAAAAGTAAAAATTTTAGGTGTGTATTTTAATGAATTAAATAATGGAAACGAAAGCTGGGAGCTAACAATGCAAAAGGTGAACCAAAAATTATGTGTATGGAGACTAAGAGACCTTACAATGGAAGGAAAAGTGCTGATTTTAAAGATGGTGATTTTACCTTTGCTTTTATATTTAAGTTTAGTGTTCCCACCTAACACACATATAATACGTAAAGTCTCAAAAGTCTGTTACACCTTTTTTTGGAATTCCAAATATGAGAAGTTAAAAAGAGAAATTGTATCTAAACCTAAAGAGAAAGGGGGGAAAAGTTTTACTGATTTTACTGCGTTCCTTTATACAAAATTCTTTTCATTGTGTCTTAAGAATGTTTTTAAAGACAACTATTGGTCGTTCTTTTTGCGCTATAATGTTGGTAATCTCATGAGACACCATGGTTGGTTTGAAACAGATCTTAAACACCCTTATGCTTTTAACCTCCCTATTACTTATTGTATTTTAGAAAAGATTGTTTCTCTTTTTAAACTGTTTGATTTTAGTAAAGATATTCTAATCGATGGGAAAAAACTTACGAGAGTCATTTTAAACAATATTAACATGTGCCAAGTTGGAAATTTTAATGATGATAAATGTAAAGAAATCTGGAGAATTGTGAACTCATTTTATCTTTTTAACTCACAGAAGGACTTATCCTGGAGCTGCATCCACAGTTGCCTTCCGTGCCGGGCTTTCCAACACCGTAGAGGATTTGCAAGCACAGCAAAGTGTCCAAGAGAGGGATGCCACGAAGAGGAGACTGTTTTACATCTTTTATGGACATGTGATTTTTCTAGAAGGATATGGACTAAAATGCTGCCACTTTTAAACAAAATTGCTGCTATAAAAGACTTGGACTATAATATGGTTTTATATGGGTGTTTGGATTGTCCCGGCGAACAAGAGAAACGGAAGGCATGGCAAATAATAAACTGTGTGAAGGCAGCTCTGTGGAAAAATAGGAATATTTTATTATTTAAAAAGGACATTTTATCTTTCGATGATGTTATTGGAATGATATTAAGTGAAATGTACATCTATCTTTTAATCGATAAACAAAGTGATGAGTTTGCATTCTTAAAATGGCATTTTACCGACTGGCATATGTGAAATTGTAAAATTGTAAGTTTTTTATGTTCCCCTGGTTTTAATGCTATGTAACTATGTAACTATGTTAAAACTTGAAACTTAAATAAAATAGGTGTGTACCTGTGAAGGTGCAGCCAAGTTAAAAAAAAAAAAAAAAAAAAATCTGTTCTTATCAGTTTAATATCTGATACGTCCCCTATCTGGGGACCATATATTAAATGGATTTTTGAGAACGGGGGCCGATTTCGAAGCTTGCTTCCGTCGCCCTATGCATTGACCCGATATGGCAGTATCTTCGGGTACAGTGCACCACCCCCTTACAGGGTTAAAAAGAAAGATTCCTACTTTCATTGCTACCTGCTTGCTGGCTAGCCAGCTAGCCAGCCCTGTGGGCCTTGCTGCTGCTGCAGCCAAAAAACAAAAGGTGGTGCTGCTGCTGCTTCTGCTGCTTCTGCTTCTGCTTGTGTCTGGCCCCTGTTGGAGCGTCCAGGCACAGGACTTCTGCTGCTGCTGACTAAATGGCCTCCTTAATTGGATCATTTGAGTAGCCAGCACACCTGTGCAGGTAGGGCATGACATGATAGGCAGCTGCCTTGATAGCGGGTGGGTGCTGAATGTTCCTAATTGACAAAATAAGATTAATGCTTATGAAGAAATATAAAATCTCATCCCTTCCCCAATATCGCGCCACACCCCTACCCCTTAATTCCCTGGTTGAACGTGATGGACATATGTCTTTTTTCGACCGTACTAACTATGTAACTATGTAACATAACATGGGGGGGGTCTCCTGGCTGTTCACACAGGTGTGTCATTGCTGTACATTGACCATGCATTGCTTCTGTGGTATTGCAAAGGCAAAGACAAATGCTTCCAGCCATCCATTGCACTAATGGATTGGTCATCAGCTGGCTGTCTATGTCCCGCATCAATATAGACCAAAGTACAGAGGGTTAGGCTATGCTATTGTGCACCTACCTGATGCATCAGAAGGTGCGAGGCCCTTGCTAAATTCTGTGCACAGACTTTGAGATCTATGCTTTAGACTGTATCTAAACCTGCTCCAACATGGACTGACATTCTGGCCTACTTTCAGCCGATGCGACTTGTCTGTCGCTGAACAGTCGCTTTTTATGTATTCAGCACCTATGTATAATGTTGTAAAAATGCTCTAGAAGCTAAAGTCGCAGAAATGTCACACATATTTGGCCTGCAACTTTCTGTGCGACAAATTCAGACAGGAAAAATCAGTATAAATCCTTAGAAAATTATCCCCCAGTGTCTCCATCTGCTGGCGGTATTGAATAAGCATTGCTGCACTGATGGGGTATGCATTAGACGAAAAAAAAGAAGAAAAAGAAGAATAATACGCCCAGAAAAGAGGCGAAAAGGAGAAAAACGTAAAAAAACGTGAAAAAAAAGTAAGAGGAAGAGAAGGGAAAAAAAGGTGGAAATGGGTTTAAAAGTGATTTCGGCGGAGAAATATATATATATATATATATATATATATATATATATATATATATATATGCGCACACACACACATAGATATAAACGTATTCTCCGTTGAGATATTGCAGCCGCTGCTGTGTCCAGGCCCAGGAGCCTTAGCACTGTGCTGTGATGTCACTCAATACCACTGACATCACTAGGTGTAAACAACATCTCTCCTTTGCTGTGTATGTGACTATGGAGCTGTTTGGTGATGTCGTCTATTATGGCCTTCATAGAAGCAACAGGAGATTGTTGCATCCATCTTGAACCCTCAGAACTACAGTGCTATGATGTCACTCACTTCCACAGGCCTTGCAGAGTGTAAACAACAACAACCCAGCTTTGTTGTGTATGTAACCAAAGGGATTTGTGATGTCACCTAGAACCTTCACAGCAGCGACAGCTTTATGAGGAGCATCAGCACTGCTCTGCCTGAGCAGAACCATCACCGCCATAGGTTGTCAAATAACCCGGATTTAACCCACACAGGTAAGTCCAATGGGGTGCAGGCATGTCCTCTATGCTTACAGCTTCCCGTGGGTGTTGGTTTGATACCGTTTGGGGACAGCCAAGGAGGCATCTGCAGGCAACAAAGGTAGGTGTGTGCTTGTGTGTGTGTTTCCTATGCAGATCCTAAGCCCAGTGTCACATGCAAGTAGGAGGAGTAAGAAGGGTTCCTGGCAAATCCGGGTTATGGATTGCATTTAAAAAGGCCCCGTGGGAGTGCAATGGGCCCCTGTCTTGCTGCTTAGCAATAATGGTATGGGTTTAGGTTCTGCTGTGTGTACTGGTGGTTGACTGCCCCCCAGCCCAGAGTGTGCATGGAAAATTGTCTGGCAGCCTCCCTGACAGCAAGCAGTGATAGTGCCCATGAAGGGGACTTGTTGGGCCCGCCCCTTTCACGGTTATCGCTTCTCGGCCTTTTGGCTAAGATCAAGTGTAGTATCTGTTCTTATCAGTTTAATATCTGATACGTCCCCTATCTGGGGACCATATATTAAATGGATTTTTGAGAACGGGGGCCGATTTCGAAGCTTGCTTCCGTCGCCCTATGCATTGACCCGATATGGCAGTATCTTCGGGTACAGTGCACCACCCCCTTACAGGGTTAAAAAGAAAGATTCCTACTTTCATTGCTACCTGCTTGCTGGCTAGCCAGCTAGCCAGCCCTGTGGGCCTTGCTGCTGCTGCAGCCAAAAAACAAAAGGTGGTGCTGCTGCTGCTTCTGCTGCTTCTGCTTCTGCTTGTGTCTGGCCCCTGTTGGAGCGTCCAGGCACAGGACTTCTGCTGCTGCTGACTAAATGGCCTCCTTAATTGGATCATTTGAGTAGCCAGCACACCTGTGCAGGTAGGGCATGACATGATAGGCAGCTGCCTTGATAGCGGGTGGGTGCTGAATGTTCCTAATTGACAAAATAAGATTAATGCTTATGAAGAAATATAAAATCTCATCCCTTCCCCAATATCGCGCCACACCCCTACCCCTTAATTCCCTGGTTGAACGTGATGGACATATGTCTTTTTTCGACCGTACTAACTATGTAACTATGTAACATAACATGGGGGGGGGGTCTCCTGGCTGTTCACACAGGTGTGTCATTGCTGTACATTGACCATGCATTGCTTCTGTGGTATTGCAAAGGCAAAGACAAATGCTTCCAGCCATCCATTGCACTAATGGATTGGTCATCAGCTGGCTGTCTATGTCCCGCATCAATATAGACCAAAGTACAGAGGGTTAGGCTATGCTATTGTGCACCTACCTGATGCATCAGAAGGTGCGAGGCCCTTGCTAAATTCTGTGCACAGACTTTGAGATCTATGCTTTAGACTGTATCTAAACCTGCTCCAACATGGACTGACATTCTGGCCTACTTTCAGCCGATGCGACTTGTCTGTCGCTGAACAGTCGCTTTTTATGTATTCAGCACCTATGTATAATGTTGTAAAAATGCTCTAGAAGCTAAAGTCGCAGAAATGTCACACATATTTGGCCTGCAACTTTCTGTGCGACAAATTCAGACAGGAAAAATCAGTATAAATCCTTAGAAAATTATCCCCCAGTGTCTCCATCTGCTGGCGGTATTGAATAAGCATTGCTGCACTGATGGGGTATGCATTAGACGAAAAAAAAGAAGAAAAAGAAGAATAATACGCCCAGAAAAGAGGCGAAAAGGAGAAAAACGTAAAAAAACGTGAAAAAAAAGTAAGAGGAAGAGAAGGGAAAAAAAGGTGGAAATGGGTTTAAAAGTGATTTCGGCGGAGAAATATATATATATATATATATATATATATATATGCGCACACACACACATAGATATAAACGTATTCTCCGTTGAGATATTGCAGCCGCTGCTGTGTCCAGGCCCAGGAGCCTTAGCACTGTGCTGTGATGTCACTCAATACCACTGACATCACTAGGTGTAAACAACATCTCTCCTTTGCTGTGTATGTGACTATGGAGCTGTTTGGTGATGTCGTCTATTACGGCCTTCATAGAAGCAACAGGAGATTGTTGCATCCATCTTGAACCCTCAGAACTACAGTGCTATGATGTCACTCACTTCCACAGGCCTTGCAGAGTGTAAACAACAACAACCCAGCTTTGTTGTGTATGTAACCAAAGGGATTTGTGATGTCACCTAGAACCTTCACAGCAGCGACAGCTTTATGAGGAGCATCAGCACTGCTCTGCCTGAGCAGAACCATCACCGCCATAGGTTGTCAAATAACCCGGATTTAACCCACACAGGTAAGTCCAATGGGGTGCAGGCATGTCCTCTATGCTTACAGCTTCCCGTGGGTGTTGGTTTGATACCGTTTGGGGACAGCCAAGGAGGCATCTGCAGGCAACAAAGGTAGGTGTGTGCTTGTGTGTGTGTTTCCTATGCAGATCCTAAGCCCAGTGTCACATGCAAGTAGGAGGAGTAAGAAGGGTTCCTGGCAAATCCGGGTTATGGATTGCATTTAAAAAGGCCCCGTGGGAGTGCAATGGGCCCCTGTCTTGCTGCTTAGCAATAATGGTATGGGTTTAGGTTCTGCTGTGTGTACTGGTGGTTGACTGCCCCCCAGCCCAGAGTGTGCATGGAAAATTGTCTGGCAGCCTCCCTGACAGCAAGCAGTGATAGTGCCCATGAAGGGGACCTTGTTGGGCCCGCCCCTTTCACGGTTATCGCTTCTCGGCCTTTTGGCTAAGATCAAGTGTAGTATCTGTTCTTATCAGTTTAATATCTGATACGTCCCCTATCTGGGGACCATATATTAAATGGATTTTTGAGAACGGGGGCCGATTTCGAAGCTTGCTTCCGTCGCCCTATGCATTGACCCGATATGGCAGTATCTTCGGGTACAGTGCACCACCCCCTTACAGGGTTAAAAAGAAAGATTCCTACTTTCATTGCTACCTGCTTGCTGGCTAGCCAGCTAGCCAGCCCTGTGGGCCTTGCTGCTGCTGCAGCCAAAAAACAAAAGGTGGTGCTGCTGCTGCTTCTGCTGCTTCTGCTTCTGCTTGTGTCTGGCCCCTGTTGGAGCGTCCAGGCACAGGACTTCTGCTGCTGCTGACTAAATGGCCTCCTTAATTGGATCATTTGAGTAGCCAGCACACCTGTGCAGGTAGGGCATGACATGATAGGCAGCTGCCTTGATAGCGGGTGGGTGCTGAATGTTCCTAATTGACAAAATAAGATTAATGCTTATGAAGAAATATAAAATCTCATCCCTTCCCCAATATCGCGCCACACCCCTACCCCTTAATTCCCTGGTTGAACGTGATGGACATATGTCTTTTTTCGACCGTACTAACTATGTAACTATGTAACATAACATGGGGGGGGGGGGGGGGTCTCCTGGCTGTTCACACAGGTGTGTCATTGCTGTACATTGACCATGCATTGCTTCTGTGGTATTGCAAAGGCAAAGACAAATGCTTCCAGCCATCCATTGCACTAATGGATTGGTCATCAGCTGGCTGTCTATGTCCCGCATCAATATAGACCAAAGTACAGAGGGTTAGGCTATGCTATTGTGCACCTACCTGATGCATCAGAAGGTGCGAGGCCCTTGCTAAATTCTGTGCACAGACTTTGAGATCTATGCTTTAGACTGTATCTAAACCTGCTCCAACATGGACTGACATTCTGGCCTACTTTCAGCCGATGCGACTTGTCTGTCGCTGAACAGTCGCTTTTTATGTATTCAGCACCTATGTATAATGTTGTAAAAATGCTCTAGAAGCTAAAGTCGCAGAAATGTCACACATATTTGGCCTGCAACTTTCTGTGCGACAAATTCAGACAGGAAAAATCAGTATAAATCCTTAGAAAATTATCCCCCAGTGTCTCCATCTGCTGGCGGTATTGAATAAGCATTGCTGCACTGATGGGGTATGCATTAGACGAAAAAAAAGAAGAAAAAGAAGAATAATACGCCCAGAAAAGAGGCGAAAAGGAGAAAAACGTAAAAAAACGTGAAAAAAAAGTAAGAGGAAGAGAAGGGAAAAAAAGGTGGAAATGGGTTTAAAAGTGATTTCGGCGGAGAAATATATATATATATATATATATATATATATATATATATATATATATGCGCACACACACACATAGATATAAACGTATTCTCCGTTGAGATATTGCAGCCGCTGCTGTGTCCAGGCCCAGGAGCCTTAGCACTGTGCTGTGATGTCACTCAATACCACTGACATCACTAGGTGTAAACAACATCTCTCCTTTGCTGTGTATGTGACTATGGAGCTGTTTGGTGATGTCGTCTATTACGGCCTTCATAGAAGCAACAGGAGATTGTTGCATCCATCTTGAACCCTCAGAACTACAGTGCTATGATGTCACTCACTTCCACAGGCCTTGCAGAGTGTAAACAACAACAACCCAGCTTTGTTGTGTATGTAACCAAAGGGATTTGTGATGTCACCTAGAACCTTCACAGCAGCGACAGCTTTATGAGGAGCATCAGCACTGCTCTGCCTGAGCAGAACCATCACCGCCATAGGTTGTCAAATAACCCGGATTTAACCCACACAGGTAAGTCCAATGGGGTGCAGGCATGTCCTCTATGCTTACAGCTTCCCGTGGGTGTTGGTTTGATACCGTTTGGGGACAGCCAAGGAGGCATCTGCAGGCAACAAAGGTAGGTGTGTGCTTGTGTGTGTGTTTCCTATGCAGATCCTAAGCCCAGTGTCACATGCAAGTAGGAGGAGTAAGAAGGGTTCCTGGCAAATCCGGGTTATGGATTGCATTTAAAAAGGCCCCGTGGGAGTGCAATGGGCCCCTGTCTTGCTGCTTAGCAATAATGGTATGGGTTTAGGTTCTGCTGTGTGTACTGGTGGTTGACTGCCCCCCAGCCCAGAGTGTGCATGGAAAATTGTCTGGCAGCCTCCCTGACAGCAAGCAGTGATAGTGCCCATGAAGGGGACCTTGTTGGGCCCGCCCCTTTCACGGTTATCGCTTCTCGGCCTTTTGGCTAAGATCAAGTGTAGTATCTGTTCTTATCAGTTTAATATCTGATACGTCCCCTATCTGGGGACCATATATTAAATGGATTTTTGAGAACGGGGGCCGATTTCGAAGCTTGCTTCCGTCGCCCTATGCATTGACCCGATATGGCAGTATCTTCGGGTACAGTGCACCACCCCCTTACAGGGTTAAAAAGAAAGATTCCTACTTTCATTGCTACCTGCTTGCTGGCTAGCCAGCTAGCCAGCCCTGTGGGCCTTGCTGCTGCTGCAGCCAAAAAACAAAAGGTGGTGCTGCTGCTGCTTCTGCTGCTTCTGCTTCTGCTTGTGTCTGGCCCCTGTTGGAGCGTCCAGGCACAGGACTTCTGCTGCTGCTGACTAAATGGCCTCCTTAATTGGATCATTTGAGTAGCCAGCACACCTGTGCAGGTAGGGCATGACATGATAGGCAGCTGCCTTGATAGCGGGTGGGTGCTGAATGTTCCTAATTGACAAAATAAGATTAATGCTTATGAAGAAATATAAAATCTCATCCCTTCCCCAATATCGCGCCACACCCCTACCCCTTAATTCCCTGGTTGAACGTGATGGACATATGTCTTTTTTCGACCGTACTAACTATGTAACTATGTAACTATGTAACATGGGGGGGGGGGGGGGGGTCTCCTGGCTGTTCACACAGGTGTGTCATTGCTGTACATTGACCATGCATTGCTTCTGTGGTATTGCAAAGGCAAAGACAAATGCTTCCAGCCATCCATTGCACTAATGGATTGGTCATCAGCTGGCTGTCTATGTCCCGCATCAATATAGACCAAAGTACAGAGGGTTAGGCTATGCTATTGTGCACCTACCTGATGCATCAGAAGGTGCGAGGCCCTTGCTAAATTCTGTGCACAGACTTTGAGATCTATGCTTTAGACTGTATCTAAACCTGCTCCAACATGGACTGACATTCTGGCCTACTTTCAGCCGATGCGACTTGTCTGTCGCTGAACAGTCGCTTTTTATGTATTCAGCACCTATGTATAATGTTGTAAAAATGCTCTAGAAGCTAAAGTCGCAGAAATGTCACACATATTTGGCCTGCAACTTTCTGTGCGACAAATTCAGACAGGAAAAATCAGTATAAATCCTTAGAAAATTATCCCCCAGTGTCTCCATCTGCTGGCGGTATTGAATAAGCATTGCTGCACTGATGGGGTATGCATTAGACGAAAAAAAAGAAGAAAAAGAAGAATAATACGCCCAGAAAAGAGGCGAAAAGGAGAAAAACGTAAAAAAACGTGAAAAAAAAGTAAGAGGAAGAGAAGGGAAAAAAAGGTGGAAATGGGTTTAAAAGTGATTTCGGCGGAGAAATATATATATATATATATATATATATATATATATATATATATATATGCGCACACACACACATAGATATAAACGTATTCTCCGTTGAGATATTGCAGCCGCTGCTGTGTCCAGGCCCAGGAGCCTTAGCACTGTGCTGTGATGTCACTCAATACCACTGACATCACTAGGTGTAAACAACATCTCTCCTTTGCTGTGTATGTGACTATGGAGCTGTTTGGTGATGTCGTCTATTACGGCCTTCATAGAAGCAACAGGAGATTGTTGCATCCATCTTGAACCCTCAGAACTACAGTGCTATGATGTCACTCACTTCCACAGGCCTTGCAGAGTGTAAACAACAACAACCCAGCTTTGTTGTGTATGTAACCAAAGGGATTTGTGATGTCACCTAGAACCTTCACAGCAGCGACAGCTTTATGAGGAGCATCAGCACTGCTCTGCCTGAGCAGAACCATCACCGCCATAGGTTGTCAAATAACCCGGATTTAACCCACACAGGTAAGTCCAATGGGGTGCAGGCATGTCCTCTATGCTTACAGCTTCCCGTGGGTGTTGGTTTGATACCGTTTGGGGACAGCCAAGGAGGCATCTGCAGGCAACAAAGGTAGGTGTGTGCTTGTGTGTGTGTTTCCTATGCAGATCCTAAGCCCAGTGTCACATGCAAGTAGGAGGAGTAAGAAGGGTTCCTGGCAAATCCGGGTTATGGATTGCATTTAAAAAGGCCCCGTGGGAGTGCAATGGGCCCCTGTCTTGCTGCTTAGCAATAATGGTATGGGTTTAGGTTCTGCTGTGTGTACTGGTGGTTGACTGCCCCCCAGCCCAGAGTGTGCATGGAAAATTGTCTGGCAGCCTCCCTGACAGCAAGCAGTGATAGTGCCCATGAAGGGGACCTTGTTGGGCCCGCCCCTTTCACGGTTATCGCTTCTCGGCCTTTTGGCTAAGATCAAGTGTAGTATCTGTTCTTATCAGTTTAATATCTGATACGTCCCCTATCTGGGGACCATATATTAAATGGATTTTTGAGAACGGGGGCCGATTTCGAAGCTTGCTTCCGTCGCCCTATGCATTGACCCGATATGGCAGTATCTTCGGGTACAGTGCACCACCCCCTTACAGGGTTAAAAAGAAAGATTCCTACTTTCATTGCTACCTGCTTGCTGGCTAGCCAGCTAGCCAGCCCTGTGGGCCTTGCTGCTGCTGCAGCCAAAAAACAAAAGGTGGTGCTGCTGCTGCTTCTGCTGCTTCTGCTTCTGCTTGTGTCTGGCCCCTGTTGGAGCGTCCAGGCACAGGACTTCTGCTGCTGCTGACTAAATGGCCTCCTTAATTGGATCATTTGAGTAGCCAGCACACCTGTGCAGGTAGGGCATGACATGATAGGCAGCTGCCTTGATAGCGGGTGGGTGCTGAATGTTCCTAATTGACAAAATAAGATTAATGCTTATGAAGAAATATAAAATCTCATCCCTTCCCCAATATCGCGCCACACCCCTACCCCTTAATTCCCTGGTTGAACGTGATGGACATATGTCTTTTTTCGACCGTACTAACTATGTAACTATGTAACATAACATGGGGGGGGGGGGGGGGTCTCCTGGCTGTTCACACAGGTGTGTCATTGCTGTACATTGACCATGCATTGCTTCTGTGGTATTGCAAAGGCAAAGACAAATGCTTCCAGCCATCCATTGCACTAATGGATTGGTCATCAGCTGGCTGTCTATGTCCCGCATCAATATAGACCAAAGTACAGAGGGTTAGGCTATGCTATTGTGCACCTACCTGATGCATCAGAAGGTGCGAGGCCCTTGCTAAATTCTGTGCACAGACTTTGAGATCTATGCTTTAGACTGTATCTAAACCTGCTCCAACATGGACTGACATTCTGGCCTACTTTCAGCCGATGCGACTTGTCTGTCGCTGAACAGTCGCTTTTTATGTATTCAGCACCTATGTATAATGTTGTAAAAATGCTCTAGAAGCTAAAGTCGCAGAAATGTCACACATATTTGGCCTGCAACTTTCTGTGCGACAAATTCAGACAGGAAAAATCAGTATAAATCCTTAGAAAATTATCCCCCAGTGTCTCCATCTGCTGGCGGTATTGAATAAGCATTGCTGCACTGATGGGGTATGCATTAGACGAAAAAAAAGAAGAAAAAGAAGAATAATACGCCCAGAAAAGAGGCGAAAAGGAGAAAAACGTAAAAAAACGTGAAAAAAAAGTAAGAGGAAGAGAAGGGAAAAAAAGGTGGAAATGGGTTTAAAAGTGATTTCGGCGGAGATATATATATATATATATATATATATATATATATATATATATATATATGCGCACACACACACATAGATATAAACGTATTCTCCGTTGAGATATTGCAGCCGCTGCTGTGTCCAGGCCCAGGAGCCTTAGCACTGTGCTGTGATGTCACTCAATACCACTGACATCACTAGGTGTAAACAACATCTCTCCTTTGCTGTGTATGTGACTATGGAGCTGTTTGGTGATGTCGTCTATTACGGCCTTCATAGAAGCAACAGGAGATTGTTGCATCCATCTTGAACCCTCAGAACTACAGTGCTATGATGTCACTCACTTCCACAGGCCTTGCAGAGTGTAAACAACAACAACCCAGCTTTGTTGTGTATGTAACCAAAGGGATTTGTGATGTCACCTAGAACCTTCACAGCAGCGACAGCTTTATGAGGAGCATCAGCACTGCTCTGCCTGAGCAGAACCATCACCGCCATAGGTTGTCAAATAACCCGGATTTAACCCACACAGGTAAGTCCAATGGGGTGCAGGCATGTCCTCTATGCTTACAGCTTCCCGTGGGTGTTGGTTTGATACCGTTTGGGGACAGCCAAGGAGGCATCTGCAGGCAACAAAGGTAGGTGTGTGCTTGTGTGTGTGTTTCCTATGCAGATCCTAAGCCCAGTGTCACATGCAAGTAGGAGGAGTAAGAAGGGTTCCTGGCAAATCCGGGTTATGGATTGCATTTAAAAAGGCCCCGTGGGAGTGCAATGGGCCCCTGTCTTGCTGCTTAGCAATAATGGTATGGGTTTAGGTTCTGCTGTGTGTACTGGTGGTTGACTGCCCCCCAGCCCAGAGTGTGCATGGAAAATTGTCTGGCAGCCTCCCTGACAGCAAGCAGTGATAGTGCCCATGAAGGGGACCTTGTTGGGCCCGCCCCTTTCACGGTTATCGCTTCTCGGCCTTTTGGCTAAGATCAAGTGTAGTATCTGTTCTTATCAGTTTAATATCTGATACGTCCCCTATCTGGGGACCATATATTAAATGGATTTTTGAGAACGGGGGCCGATTTCGAAGCTTGCTTCCGTCGCCCTATGCATTGACCCGATATGGCAGTATCTTCGGGTACAGTGCACCACCCCCTTACAGGGTTAAAAAGAAAGATTCCTACTTTCATTGCTACCTGCTTGCTGGCTAGCCAGCTAGCCAGCCCTGTGGGCCTTGCTGCTGCTGCAGCCAAAAAACAAAAGGTGGTGCTGCTGCTGCTTCTGCTGCTTCTGCTTCTGCTTGTGTCTGGCCCCTGTTGGAGCGTCCAGGCACAGGACTTCTGCTGCTGCTGACTAAATGGCCTCCTTAATTGGATCATTTGAGTAGCCAGCACACCTGTGCAGGTAGGGCATGACATGATAGGCAGCTGCCTTGATAGCGGGTGGGTGCTGAATGTTCCTAATTGACAAAATAAGATTAATGCTTATGAAGAAATATAAAATCTCATCCCTTCCCCAATATCGCGCCACACCCCTACCCCTTAATTCCCTGGTTGAACGTGATGGACATATGTCTTTTTTCGACCGTACTAACTATGTAACTATGTAACATAACATGGGGGGGGGGGGGGGTCTCCTGGCTGTTCACACAGGTGTGTCATTGCTGTACATTGACCATGCATTGCTTCTGTGGTATTGCAAAGGCAAAGACAAATGCTTCCAGCCATCCATTGCACTAATGGATTGGTCATCAGCTGGCTGTCTATGTCCCGCATCAATATAGACCAAAGTACAGAGGGTTAGGCTATGCTATTGTGCACCTACCTGATGCATCAGAAGGTGCGAGGCCCTTGCTAAATTCTGTGCACAGACTTTGAGATCTATGCTTTAGACTGTATCTAAACCTGCTCCAACATGGACTGACATTCTGGCCTACTTTCAGCCGATGCGACTTGTCTGTCGCTGAACAGTCGCTTTTTATGTATTCAGCACCTATGTATAATGTTGTAAAAATGCTCTAGAAGCTAAAGTCGCAGAAATGTCACACATATTTGGCCTGCAACTTTCTGTGCGACAAATTCAGACAGGAAAAATCAGTATAAATCCTTAGAAAATTATCCCCCAGTGTCTCCATCTGCTGGCGGTATTGAATAAGCATTGCTGCACTGATGGGGTATGCATTAGACGAAAAAAAAGAAGAAAAAGAAGAATAATACGCCCAGAAAAGAGGCGAAAAGGAGAAAAACGTAAAAAAACGTGAAAAAAAAGTAAGAGGAAGAGAAGGGAAAAAAAGGTGGAAATGGGTTTAAAAGTGATTTCGGCGGAGTATATATATATATATATATATATATATATATATATATATATATATATATATGCGCACACACACACATAGATATAAACGTATTCTCCGTTGAGATATTGCAGCCGCTGCTGTGTCCAGGCCCAGGAGCCTTAGCACTGTGCTGTGATGTCACTCAATACCACTGACATCACTAGGTGTAAACAACATCTCTCCTTTGCTGTGTATGTGACTATGGAGCTGTTTGGTGATGTCGTCTATTACGGCCTTCATAGAAGCAACAGGAGATTGTTGCATCCATCTTGAACCCTCAGAACTACAGTGCTATGATGTCACTCACTTCCACAGGCCTTGCAGAGTGTAAACAACAACAACCCAGCTTTGTTGTGTATGTAACCAAAGGGATTTGTGATGTCACCTAGAACCTTCACAGCAGCGACAGCTTTATGAGGAGCATCAGCACTGCTCTGCCTGAGCAGAACCATCACCGCCATAGGTTGTCAAATAACCCGGATTTAACCCACACAGGTAAGTCCAATGGGGTGCAGGCATGTCCTCTATGCTTACAGCTTCCCGTGGGTGTTGGTTTGATACCGTTTGGGGACAGCCAAGGAGGCATCTGCAGGCAACAAAGGTAGGTGTGTGCTTGTGTGTGTGTTTCCTATGCAGATCCTAAGCCCAGTGTCACATGCAAGTAGGAGGAGTAAGAAGGGTTCCTGGCAAATCCGGGTTATGGATTGCATTTAAAAAGGCCCCGTGGGAGTGCAATGGGCCCCTGTCTTGCTGCTTAGCAATAATGGTATGGGTTTAGGTTCTGCTGTGTGTACTGGTGGTTGACTGCCCCCCAGCCCAGAGTGTGCATGGAAAATTGTCTGGCAGCCTCCCTGACAGCAAGCAGTGATAGTGCCCATGAAGGGGACCTTGTTGGGCCCGCCCCTTTCACGGTTATCGCTTCTCGGCCTTTTGGCTAAGATCAAGTGTAGTATCTGTTCTTATCAGTTTAATATCTGATACGTCCCCTATCTGGGGACCATATATTAAATGGATTTTTGAGAACGGGGGCCGATTTCGAAGCTTGCTTCCGTCGCCCTATGCATTGACCCGATATGGCAGTATCTTCGGGTACAGTGCACCACCCCCTTACAGGGTTAAAAAGAAAGATTCCTACTTTCATTGCTACCTGCTTGCTGGCTAGCCAGCTAGCCAGCCCTGTGGGCCTTGCTGCTGCTGCAGCCAAAAAACAAAAGGTGGTGCTGCTGCTGCTTCTGCTGCTTCTGCTTCTGCTTGTGTCTGGCCCCTGTTGGAGCGTCCAGGCACAGGACTTCTGCTGCTGCTGACTAAATGGCCTCCTTAATTGGATCATTTGAGTAGCCAGCACACCTGTGCAGGTAGGGCATGACATGATAGGCAGCTGCCTTGATAGCGGGTGGGTGCTGAATGTTCCTAATTGACAAAATAAGATTAATGCTTATGAAGAAATATAAAATCTCATCCCTTCCCCAATATCGCGCCACACCCCTACCCCTTAATTCCCTGGTTGAACGTGATGGACATATGTCTTTTTTCGACCGTACTAACTATGTAACTATGTAACATAACATGGGGGGGGGGGGGGGTCTCCTGGCTGTTCACACAGGTGTGTCATTGCTGTACATTGACCATGCATTGCTTCTGTGGTATTGCAAAGGCAAAGACAAATGCTTCCAGCCATCCATTGCACTAATGGATTGGTCATCAGCTGGCTGTCTATGTCCCGCATCAATATAGACCAAAGTACAGAGGGTTAGGCTATGCTATTGTGCACCTACCTGATGCATCAGAAGGTGCGAGGCCCTTGCTAAATTCTGTGCACAGACTTTGAGATCTATGCTTTAGACTGTATCTAAACCTGCTCCAACATGGACTGACATTCTGGCCTACTTTCAGCCGATGCGACTTGTCTGTCGCTGAACAGTCGCTTTTTATGTATTCAGCACCTATGTATAATGTTGTAAAAATGCTCTAGAAGCTAAAGTCGCAGAAATGTCACACATATTTGGCCTGCAACTTTCTGTGCGACAAATTCAGACAGGAAAAATCAGTATAAATCCTTAGAAAATTATCCCCCAGTGTCTCCATCTGCTGGCGGTATTGAATAAGCATTGCTGCACTGATGGGGTATGCATTAGACGAAAAAAAAGAAGAAAAAGAAGAATAATACGCCCAGAAAAGAGGCGAAAAGGAGAAAAACGTAAAAAAACGTGAAAAAAAAGTAAGAGGAAGAGAAGGGAAAAAAAGGTGGAAATGGGTTTAAAAGTGATTTCGGCGGAGAAATATATATATATATATATATATATATATATATATATATATATATATGCGCACACACACACATAGATATAAACGTATTCTCCGTTGAGATATTGCAGCCGCTGCTGTGTCCAGGCCCAGGAGCCTTAGCACTGTGCTGTGATGTCACTCAATACCACTGACATCACTAGGTGTAAACAACATCTCTCCTTTGCTGTGTATGTGACTATGGAGCTGTTTGGTGATGTCGTCTATTACGGCCTTCATAGAAGCAACAGGAGATTGTTGCATCCATCTTGAACCCTCAGAACTACAGTGCTATGATGTCACTCACTTCCACAGGCCTTGCAGAGTGTAAACAACAACAACCCAGCTTTGTTGTGTATGTAACCAAAGGGATTTGTGATGTCACCTAGAACCTTCACAGCAGCGACAGCTTTATGAGGAGCATCAGCACTGCTCTGCCTGAGCAGAACCATCACCGCCATAGGTTGTCAAATAACCCGGATTTAACCCACACAGGTAAGTCCAATGGGGTGCAGGCATGTCCTCTATGCTTACAGCTTCCCGTGGGTGTTGGTTTGATACCGTTTGGGGACAGCCAAGGAGGCATCTGCAGGCAACAAAGGTAGGTGTGTGCTTGTGTGTGTGTTTCCTATGCAGATCCTAAGCCCAGTGTCACATGCAAGTAGGAGGAGTAAGAAGGGTTCCTGGCAAATCCGGGTTATGGATTGCATTTAAAAAGGCCCCGTGGGAGTGCAATGGGCCCCTGTCTTGCTGCTTAGCAATAATGGTATGGGTTTAGGTTCTGCTGTGTGTACTGGTGGTTGACTGCCCCCCAGCCCAGAGTGTGCATGGAAAATTGTCTGGCAGCCTCCCTGACAGCAAGCAGTGATAGTGCCCATGAAGGGGACCTTGTTGGGCCCGCCCCTTTCACGGTTATCGCTTCTCGGCCTTTTGGCTAAGATCAAGTGTAGTATCTGTTCTTATCAGTTTAATATCTGATACGTCCCCTATCTGGGGACCATATATTAAATGGATTTTTGAGAACGGGGGCCGATTTCGAAGCTTGCTTCCGTCGCCCTATGCATTGACCCGATATGGCAGTATCTTCGGGTACAGTGCACCACCCCCTTACAGGGTTAAAAAGAAAGATTCCTACTTTCATTGCTACCTGCTTGCTGGCTAGCCAGCTAGCCAGCCCTGTGGGCCTTGCTGCTGCTGCAGCCAAAAAACAAAAGGTGGTGCTGCTGCTGCTTCTGCTGCTTCTGCTTCTGCTTGTGTCTGGCCCCTGTTGGAGCGTCCAGGCACAGGACTTCTGCTGCTGCTGACTAAATGGCCTCCTTAATTGGATCATTTGAGTAGCCAGCACACCTGTGCAGGTAGGGCATGACATGATAGGCAGCTGCCTTGATAGCGGGTGGGTGCTGAATGTTCCTAATTGACAAAATAAGATTAATGCTTATGAAGAAATATAAAATCTCATCCCTTCCCCAATATCGCGCCACACCCCTACCCCTTAATTCCCTGGTTGAACGTGATGGACATATGTCTTTTTTCGACCGTACTAACTATGTAACTATGTAACATAACATGGGGGGGGGGGGGGGGTCTCCTGGCTGTTCACACAGGTGTGTCATTGCTGTACATTGACCATGCATTGCTTCTGTGGTATTGCAAAGGCAAAGACAAATGCTTCCAGCCATCCATTGCACTAATGGATTGGTCATCAGCTGGCTGTCTATGTCCCGCATCAATATAGACCAAAGTACAGAGGGTTAGGCTATGCTATTGTGCACCTACCTGATGCATCAGAAGGTGCGAGGCCCTTGCTAAATTCTGTGCACAGACTTTGAGATCTATGCTTTAGACTGTATCTAAACCTGCTCCAACATGGACTGACATTCTGGCCTACTTTCAGCCGATGCGACTTGTCTGTCGCTGAACAGTCGCTTTTTATGTATTCAGCACCTATGTATAATGTTGTAAAAATGCTCTAGAAGCTAAAGTCGCAGAAATGTCACACATATTTGGCCTGCAACTTTCTGTGCGACAAATTCAGACAGGAAAAATCAGTATAAATCCTTAGAAAATTATCCCCCAGTGTCTCCATCTGCTGGCGGTATTGAATAAGCATTGCTGCACTGATGGGGTATGCATTAGACGAAAAAAAAGAAGAAAAAGAAGAATAATACGCCCAGAAAAGAGGCGAAAAGGAGAAAAACGTAAAAAAACGTGAAAAAAAAGTAAGAGGAAGAGAAGGGAAAAAAAGGTGGAAATGGGTTTAAAAGTGATTTCGGCGGAGAATATATATATATATATATATATATATATATATATATATATATATATGCGCACACACACACATAGATATAAACGTATTCTCCGTTGAGATATTGCAGCCGCTGCTGTGTCCAGGCCCAGGAGCCTTAGCACTGTGCTGTGATGTCACTCAATACCACTGACATCACTAGGTGTAAACAACATCTCTCCTTTGCTGTGTATGTGACTATGGAGCTGTTTGGTGATGTCGTCTATTACGGCCTTCATAGAAGCAACAGGAGATTGTTGCATCCATCTTGAACCCTCAGAACTACAGTGCTATGATGTCACTCACTTCCACAGGCCTTGCAGAGTGTAAACAACAACAACCCAGCTTTGTTGTGTATGTAACCAAAGGGATTTGTGATGTCACCTAGAACCTTCACAGCAGCGACAGCTTTATGAGGAGCATCAGCACTGCTCTGCCTGAGCAGAACCATCACCGCCATAGGTTGTCAAATAACCCGGATTTAACCCACACAGGTAAGTCCAATGGGGTGCAGGCATGTCCTCTATGCTTACAGCTTCCCGTGGGTGTTGGTTTGATACCGTTTGGGGACAGCCAAGGAGGCATCTGCAGGCAACAAAGGTAGGTGTGTGCTTGTGTGTGTGTTTCCTATGCAGATCCTAAGCCCAGTGTCACATGCAAGTAGGAGGAGTAAGAAGGGTTCCTGGCAAATCCGGGTTATGGATTGCATTTAAAAAGGCCCCGTGGGAGTGCAATGGGCCCCTGTCTTGCTGCTTAGCAATAATGGTATGGGTTTAGGTTCTGCTGTGTGTACTGGTGGTTGACTGCCCCCCAGCCCAGAGTGTGCATGGAAAATTGTCTGGCAGCCTCCCTGACAGCAAGCAGTGATAGTGCCCATGAAGGGGACCTTGTTGGGCCCGCCCCTTTCACGGTTATCGCTTCTCGGCCTTTTGGCTAAGATCAAGTGTAGTATCTGTTCTTATCAGTTTAATATCTGATACGTCCCCTATCTGGGGACCATATATTAAATGGATTTTTGAGAACGGGGGCCGATTTCGAAGCTTGCTTCCGTCGCCCTATGCATTGACCCGATATGGCAGTATCTTCGGGTACAGTGCACCACCCCCTTACAGGGTTAAAAAGAAAGATTCCTACTTTCATTGCTACCTGCTTGCTGGCTAGCCAGCTAGCCAGCCCTGTGGGCCTTGCTGCTGCTGCAGCCAAAAAACAAAAGGTGGTGCTGCTGCTGCTTCTGCTGCTTCTGCTTCTGCTTGTGTCTGGCCCCTGTTGGAGCGTCCAGGCACAGGACTTCTGCTGCTGCTGACTAAATGGCCTCCTTAATTGGATCATTTGAGTAGCCAGCACACCTGTGCAGGTAGGGCATGACATGATAGGCAGCTGCCTTGATAGCGGGTGGGTGCTGAATGTTCCTAATTGACAAAATAAGATTAATGCTTATGAAGAAATATAAAATCTCATCCCTTCCCCAATATCGCGCCACACCCCTACCCCTTAATTCCCTGGTTGAACGTGATGGACATATGTCTTTTTTCGACCGTACTAACTATGTAACTATGTAACATAACATGGGGGGGGGGGGGGTCTCCTGGCTGTTCACACAGGTGTGTCATTGCTGTACATTGACCATGCATTGCTTCTGTGGTATTGCAAAGGCAAAGACAAATGCTTCCAGCCATCCATTGCACTAATGGATTGGTCATCAGCTGGCTGTCTATGTCCCGCATCAATATAGACCAAAGTACAGAGGGTTAGGCTATGCTATTGTGCACCTACCTGATGCATCAGAAGGTGCGAGGCCCTTGCTAAATTCTGTGCACAGACTTTGAGATCTATGCTTTAGACTGTATCTAAACCTGCTCCAACATGGACTGACATTCTGGCCTACTTTCAGCCGATGCGACTTGTCTGTCGCTGAACAGTCGCTTTTTATGTATTCAGCACCTATGTATAATGTTGTAAAAATGCTCTAGAAGCTAAAGTCGCAGAAATGTCACACATATTTGGCCTGCAACTTTCTGTGCGACAAATTCAGACAGGAAAAATCAGTATAAATCCTTAGAAAATTATCCCCCAGTGTCTCCATCTGCTGGCGGTATTGAATAAGCATTGCTGCACTGATGGGGTATGCATTAGACGAAAAAAAAGAAGAAAAAGAAGAATAATACGCCCAGAAAAGAGGCGAAAAGGAGAAAAACGTAAAAAAACGTGAAAAAAAAGTAAGAGGAAGAGAAGGGAAAAAAAGGTGGAAATGGGTTTAAAAGTGATTTCGGCGGAGAAATATATATATATATATATATATATATATATATATATATATATATATGCGCACACACACACATAGATATAAACGTATTCTCCGTTGAGATATTGCAGCCGCTGCTGTGTCCAGGCCCAGGAGCCTTAGCACTGTGCTGTGATGTCACTCAATACCACTGACATCACTAGGTGTAAACAACATCTCTCCTTTGCTGTGTATGTGACTATGGAGCTGTTTGGTGATGTCGTCTATTACGGCCTTCATAGAAGCAACAGGAGATTGTTGCATCCATCTTGAACCCTCAGAACTACAGTGCTATGATGTCACTCACTTCCACAGGCCTTGCAGAGTGTAAACAACAACAACCCAGCTTTGTTGTGTATGTAACCAAAGGGATTTGTGATGTCACCTAGAACCTTCACAGCAGCGACAGCTTTATGAGGAGCATCAGCACTGCTCTGCCTGAGCAGAACCATCACCGCCATAGGTTGTCAAATAACCCGGATTTAACCCACACAGGTAAGTCCAATGGGGTGCAGGCATGTCCTCTATGCTTACAGCTTCCCGTGGGTGTTGGTTTGATACCGTTTGGGGACAGCCAAGGAGGCATCTGCAGGCAACAAAGGTAGGTGTGTGCTTGTGTGTGTGTTTCCTATGCAGATCCTAAGCCCAGTGTCACATGCAAGTAGGAGGAGTAAGAAGGGTTCCTGGCAAATCCGGGTTATGGATTGCATTTAAAAAGGCCCCGTGGGAGTGCAATGGGCCCCTGTCTTGCTGCTTAGCAATAATGGTATGGGTTTAGGTTCTGCTGTGTGTACTGGTGGTTGACTGCCCCCCAGCCCAGAGTGTGCATGGAAAATTGTCTGGCAGCCTCCCTGACAGCAAGCAGTGATAGTGCCCATGAAGGGGACCTTGTTGGGCCCGCCCCTTTCACGGTTATCGCTTCTCGGCCTTTTGGCTAAGATCAAGTGTAGTATCTGTTCTTATCAGTTTAATATCTGATACGTCCCCTATCTGGGGACCATATATTAAATGGATTTTTGAGAACGGGGGCCGATTTCGAAGCTTGCTTCCGTCGCCCTATGCATTGACCCGATATGGCAGTATCTTCGGGTACAGTGCACCACCCCCTTACAGGGTTAAAAAGAAAGATTCCTACTTTCATTGCTACCTGCTTGCTGGCTAGCCAGCTAGCCAGCCCTGTGGGCCTTGCTGCTGCTGCAGCCAAAAAACAAAAGGTGGTGCTGCTGCTGCTTCTGCTGCTTCTGCTTCTGCTTGTGTCTGGCCCCTGTTGGAGCGTCCAGGCACAGGACTTCTGCTGCTGCTGACTAAATGGCCTCCTTAATTGGATCATTTGAGTAGCCAGCACACCTGTGCAGGTAGGGCATGACATGATAGGCAGCTGCCTTGATAGCGGGTGGGTGCTGAATGTTCCTAATTGACAAAATAAGATTAATGCTTATGAAGAAATATAAAATCTCATCCCTTCCCCAATATCGCGCCACACCCCTACCCCTTAATTCCCTGGTTGAACGTGATGGACATATGTCTTTTTTCGACCGTACTAACTATGTAACTATGTAACATAACATGGGGGGGGGGGGGGTCTCCTGGCTGTTCACACAGGTGTGTCATTGCTGTACATTGACCATGCATTGCTTCTGTGGTATTGCAAAGGCAAAGACAAATGCTTCCAGCCATCCATTGCACTAATGGATTGGTCATCAGCTGGCTGTCTATGTCCCGCATCAATATAGACCAAAGTACAGAGGGTTAGGCTATGCTATTGTGCACCTACCTGATGCATCAGAAGGTGCGAGGCCCTTGCTAAATTCTGTGCACAGACTTTGAGATCTATGCTTTAGACTGTATCTAAACCTGCTCCAACATGGACTGACATTCTGGCCTACTTTCAGCCGATGCGACTTGTCTGTCGCTGAACAGTCGCTTTTTATGTATTCAGCACCTATGTATAATGTTGTAAAAATGCTCTAGAAGCTAAAGTCGCAGAAATGTCACACATATTTGGCCTGCAACTTTCTGTGCGACAAATTCAGACAGGAAAAATCAGTATAAATCCTTAGAAAATTATCCCCCAGTGTCTCCATCTGCTGGCGGTATTGAATAAGCATTGCTGCACTGATGGGGTATGCATTAGACGAAAAAAAAGAAGAAAAAGAAGAATAATACGCCCAGAAAAGAGGCGAAAAGGAGAAAAACGTAAAAAAACGTGAAAAAAAAGTAAGAGGAAGAGAAGGGAAAAAAAGGTGGAAATGGGTTTAAAAGTGATTTCGGCGGAGATATATATATATATATATATATATATATATATATATATATATATATGCGCACACACACACATAGATATAAACGTATTCTCCGTTGAGATATTGCAGCCGCTGCTGTGTCCAGGCCCAGGAGCCTTAGCACTGTGCTGTGATGTCACTCAATACCACTGACATCACTAGGTGTAAACAACATCTCTCCTTTGCTGTGTATGTGACTATGGAGCTGTTTGGTGATGTCGTCTATTACGGCCTTCATAGAAGCAACAGGAGATTGTTGCATCCATCTTGAACCCTCAGAACTACAGTGCTATGATGTCACTCACTTCCACAGGCCTTGCAGAGTGTAAACAACAACAACCCAGCTTTGTTGTGTATGTAACCAAAGGGATTTGTGATGTCACCTAGAACCTTCACAGCAGCGACAGCTTTATGAGGAGCATCAGCACTGCTCTGCCTGAGCAGAACCATCACCGCCATAGGTTGTCAAATAACCCGGATTTAACCCACACAGGTAAGTCCAATGGGGTGCAGGCATGTCCTCTATGCTTACAGCTTCCCGTGGGTGTTGGTTTGATACCGTTTGGGGACAGCCAAGGAGGCATCTGCAGGCAACAAAGGTAGGTGTGTGCTTGTGTGTGTGTTTCCTATGCAGATCCTAAGCCCAGTGTCACATGCAAGTAGGAGGAGTAAGAAGGGTTCCTGGCAAATCCGGGTTATGGATTGCATTTAAAAAGGCCCCGTGGGAGTGCAATGGGCCCCTGTCTTGCTGCTTAGCAATAATGGTATGGGTTTAGGTTCTGCTGTGTGTACTGGTGGTTGACTGCCCCCCAGCCCAGAGTGTGCATGGAAAATTGTCTGGCAGCCTCCCTGACAGCAAGCAGTGATAGTGCCCATGAAGGGGACCTTGTTGGGCCCGCCCCTTTCACGGTTATCGCTTCTCGGCCTTTTGGCTAAGATCAAGTGTAAGTGTAGTATCTGTTCTTATCAGTTTAATATCTGATACGTCCCCTATCTGGGGACCATATATTAAATGGATTTTTGAGAACGGGGGCCGATTTCGAAGCTTGCTTCCGTCGCCCTATGCATTGACCCGATATGGCAGTATCTTCGGGTACAGTGCACCACCCCCTTACAGGGTTAAAAAGAAAGATTCCTACTTTCATTGCTACCTGCTTGCTGGCTAGCCAGCTAGGCCCTGTGGGCCTTGCTGCTGCTGCAGCCAAAAAACAAAAGGTGGTGCTGCTGCTGCTTCTGCTGCTTCTGCTTCTGCTTGTGTCTGGCCCCTGTTGGAGCGTCCAGGCACAGGACTTCTGCTGCTGCTGACTAAATGGCCTCCTTAATTGGATCATTTGAGTAGCCAGCACACCTGTGCAGGTAGGGCATGACATGATAGGCAGCTGCCTTGATAGCGGGTGGGTGCTGAATGTTCCTAATTGACAAAATAAGATTAATGCTTATGAAGAAATATAAAATCTCATCCCTTCCCCAATATCGCGCCACACCCCTACCCCTTAATTCCCTGGTTGAACGTGATGGACATATGTCTTTTTTCGACCGTACTAACTATGTAACTATGTAACATAACATGGGGGGGGGGGGGGGGGGTCTCCTGGCTGTTCACACAGGTGTGTCATTGCTGTACATTGACCATGCATTGCTTCTGTGGTATTGCAAAGGCAAAGACAAATGCTTCCAGCCATCCATTGCACTAATGGATTGGTCATCAGCTGGCTGTCTATGTCCCGCATCAATATAGACCAAAGTACAGAGGGTTAGGCTATGCTATTGTGCACCTACCTGATGCATCAGAAGGTGCGAGGCCCTTGCTAAATTCTGTGCACAGACTTTGAGATCTATGCTTTAGACTGTATCTAAACCTGCTCCAACATGGACTGACATTCTGGCCTACTTTCAGCCGATGCGACTTGTCTGTCGCTGAACAGTCGCTTTTTATGTATTCAGCACCTATGTATAATGTTGTAAAAATGCTCTAGAAGCTAAAGTCGCAGAAATGTCACACATATTTGGCCTGCAACTTTCTGTGCGACAAATTCAGACAGGAAAAATCAGTATAAATCCTTAGAAAATTATCCCCCAGTGTCTCCATCTGCTGGCGGTATTGAATAAGCATTGCTGCACTGATGGGGTATGCATTAGACGAAAAAAAAGAAGAAAAAGAAGAATAATACGCCCAGAAAAGAGGCGAAAAGGAGAAAAACGTAAAAAAACGTGAAAAAAAAGTAAGAGGAAGAGAAGGGAAAAAAAGGTGGAAATGGGTTTAAAAGTGATTTCGGCGGAGATATATATATATATATATATATATATATATATATATATATATATATGCGCACACACACACATAGATATAAACGTATTCTCCGTTGAGATATTGCAGCCGCTGCTGTGTCCAGGCCCAGGAGCCTTAGCACTGTGCTGTGATGTCACTCAATACCACTGACATCACTAGGTGTAAACAACATCTCTCCTTTGCTGTGTATGTGACTATGGAGCTGTTTGGTGATGTCGTCTATTACGGCCTTCATAGAAGCAACAGGAGATTGTTGCATCCATCTTGAACCCTCAGAACTACAGTGCTATGATGTCACTCACTTCCACAGGCCTTGCAGAGTGTAAACAACAACAACCCAGCTTTGTTGTGTATGTAACCAAAGGGATTTGTGATGTCACCTAGAACCTTCACTGCAGCGACAGCTTTATGAGGAGCATCAGCACTGCTCTGCCTGAGCAGAACCATCACCGCCATAGGTTGTCAAATAACCCGGATTTAACCCACACAGGTAAGTCCAATGGGGTGCAGGCATGTCCTCTATGCTTACAGCTTCCGTGGGTGTTGGTTTGATACCGTTGGGGACAGCCAAGGAGGCATCTGCAGGCAACAAAGGTAGGTGTGTGCTTGTGTGTGTGTTTCCTATGCAGATCCTAAGCCCAGTGTCACATGCCCAGTGTCACATGCAAGTAGGAGGAGTAAGAAGGGTTCCTGGCAAATCCGGGTTATGGATTGCATTTAAAAAGGCCCCGTGGGAGTGCAATGGGCCCCTGTCTTGCTGCTTAGCAATAATGGTATGGGTTTAGGTTCTGCTGTGTGTACTGGTGGTTGACTGCCCCCCAGCCCAGAGTGTGCATGGAAAATTGTCTGGCAGCCTCCCTGACAGCAAGCAGTGATAGTGCCCATGAAGGGGACCTTGTTGGGCCCGCCCCTTTCACGGTTATCGCTTCTCGGCCTTTTGGCTAAGATCAAGTGTAGTATCTGTTCTTATCAGTTTAATATCTGATACGTCCCCTATCTGGGGACCATATATTAAATGGATTTTTGAGAACGGGGGCCGATTTCGAAGCTTGCTTCCGTCGCCCTATGCATTGACCCGATATGGCAGTATCTTCGGGTACAGTGCACCACCCCCTTACAGGGTTAAAAAGAAAGATTCCTACTTTCATTGCTACCTGCTTGCTGGCTAGCCAGCTAGCCAGCCCTGTGGGCCTTGCTGCTGCTGCAGCCAAAAAACAAAAGGTGGTGCTGCTGCTGCTTCTGCTGCTTCTGCTTCTGCTTGTGTCTGGCCCCTGTTGGAGCGTCCAGGCACAGGACTTCTGCTGCTGCTGACTAAATGGCCTCCTTAATTGGATCATTTGAGTAGCCAGCACACCTGTGCAGGTAGGGCATGACATGATAGGCAGCTGCCTTGATAGCGGGTGGGTGCTGAATGTTCCTAATTGACAAAATAAGATTAATGCTTATGAAGAAATATAAAATCTCATCCCTTCCCCAATATCGCGCCACACCCCTACCCCTTAATTCCCTGGTTGAACGTGATGGACATATGTCTTTTTTCGACCGTACTAACTATGTAACTATGTAACATAACATGGGGGGGGGGGGGGGGGTCTCCTGGCTGTTCACACAGGTGTGTCATTGCTGTACATTGACCATGCATTGCTTCTGTGGTATTGCAAAGGCAAAGACAAATGCTTCCAGCCATCCATTGCACTAATGGATTGGTCATCAGCTGGCTGTCTATGTCCCGCATCAATATAGACCAAAGTACAGAGGGTTAGGCTATGCTATTGTGCACCTACCTGATGCATCAGAAGGTGCGAGGCCCTTGCTAAATTCTGTGCACAGACTTTGAGATCTATGCTTTAGACTGTATCTAAACCTGCTCCAACATGGACTGACATTCTGGCCTACTTTCAGCCGATGCGACTTGTCTGTCGCTGAACAGTCGCTTTTTATGTATTCAGCACCTATGTATAATGTTGTAAAAATGCTCTAGAAGCTAAAGTCGCAGAAATGTCACACATATTTGGCCTGCAACTTTCTGTGCGACAAATTCAGACAGGAAAAATCAGTATAAATCCTTAGAAAATTATCCCCCAGTGTCTCCATCTGCTGGCGGTATTGAATAAGCATTGCTGCACTGATGGGGTATGCATTAGACGAAAAAAAAGAAGAAAAAGAAGAATAATACGCCCAGAAAAGAGGCGAAAAGGAGAAAAACGTAAAAAAACGTGAAAAAAAAGTAAGAGGAAGAGAAGGGAAAAAAAGGTGGAAATGGGTTTAAAAGTGATTTCGGCGGAGAAATATATATATATATATATATATATATATATATATATATATATATATATATGCGCACACACACACATAGATATAAACGTATTCTCCGTTGAGATATTGCAGCCGCTGCTGTGTCCAGGCCCAGGAGCCTTAGCACTGTGCTGTGATGTCACTCAATACCACTGACATCACTAGGTGTAAACAACATCTCTCCTTTGCTGTGTATGTGACTATGGAGCTGTTTGGTGATGTCGTCTATTACGGCCTTCATAGAAGCAACAGGAGATTGTTGCATCCATCTTGAACCCTCAGAACTACAGTGCTATGATGTCACTCACTTCCACAGGCCTTGCAGAGTGTAAACAACAACAACCCAGCTTTGTTGTGTATGTAACCAAAGGGATTTGTGATGTCACCTAGAACCTTCACAGCAGCGACAGCTTTATGAGGAGCATCAGCACTGCTCTGCCTGAGCAGAACCATCACCGCCATAGGTTGTCAAATAACCCGGATTTAACCCACACAGGTAAGTCCAATGGGGTGCAGGCATGTCCTCTATGCTTACAGCTTCCCGTGGGTGTTGGTTTGATACCGTTTGGGGACAGCCAAGGAGGCATCTGCAGGCAACAAAGGTAGGTGTGTGCTTGTGTGTGTGTTTCCTATGCAGATCCTAAGCCCAGTGTCACATGCAAGTAGGAGGAGTAAGAAGGGTTCCTGGCAAATCCGGGTTATGGATTGCATTTAAAAAGGCCCCGTGGGAGTGCAATGGGCCCCTGTCTTGCTGCTTAGCAATAATGGTATGGGTTTAGGTTCTGCTGTGTGTACTGGTGGTTGACTGCCCCCCAGCCCAGAGTGTGCATGGAAAATTGTCTGGCAGCCTCCCTGACAGCAAGCAGTGATAGTGCCCATGAAGGGGACCTTGTTGGGCCCGCCCCTTTCACGGTTATCGCTTCTCGGCCTTTTGGCTAAGATCAAGTGTAGTATCTGTTCTTATCAGTTTAATATCTGATACGTCCCCTATCTGGGGACCATATATTAAATGGATTTTTGAGAACGGGGGCCGATTTCGAAGCTTGCTTCCGTCGCCCTATGCATTGACCCGATATGGCAGTATCTTCGGGTACAGTGCACCACCCCCTTACAGGGTTAAAAAGAAAGATTCCTACTTTCATTGCTACCTGCTTGCTGGCTAGCCAGCTAGCCAGCCCTGTGGGCCTTGCTGCTGCTGCAGCCAAAAAACAAAAGGTGGTGCTGCTGCTGCTTCTGCTGCTTCTGCTTCTGCTTGTGTCTGGCCCCTGTTGGAGCGTCCAGGCACAGGACTTCTGCTGCTGCTGACTAAATGGCCTCCTTAATTGGATCATTTGAGTAGCCAGCACACCTGTGCAGGTAGGGCATGACATGATAGGCAGCTGCCTTGATAGCGGGTGGGTGCTGAATGTTCCTAATTGACAAAATAAGATTAATGCTTATGAAGAAATATAAAATCTCATCCCTTCCCCAATATCGCGCCACACCCCTACCCCTTAATTCCCTGGTTGAACGTGATGGACATATGTCTTTTTTCGACCGTACTAACTATGTAACTATGTAACATAACATGGGGGGGGGGGGGGGGGTCTCCTGGCTGTTCACACAGGTGTGTCATTGCTGTACATTGACCATGCATTGCTTCTGTGGTATTGCAAAGGCAAAGACAAATGCTTCCAGCCATCCATTGCACTAATGGATTGGTCATCAGCTGGCTGTCTATGTCCCGCATCAATATAGACCAAAGTACAGAGGGTTAGGCTATGCTATTGTGCACCTACCTGATGCATCAGAAGGTGCGAGGCCCTTGCTAAATTCTGTGCACAGACTTTGAGATCTATGCTTCAGACTGTATCTAAACCTGCTCCAACATGGACTGACATTCTGGCCTACTTTCAGCCGATGCGACTTGTCTGTCGCTGAACAGTCGCTTTTTATGTATTCAGCACCTATGTATAATGTTGTAAAAATGCTCTAGAAGCTAAAGTCGCAGAAATGTCACACATATTTGGCCTGCAACTTTCTGTGCGACAAATTCAGACAGGAAAAATCAGTATAAATCCTTAGAAAATTATCCCCCAGTGTCTCCATCTGCTGGCGGTATTGAATAAGCATTGCTGCACTGATGGGGTATGCATTAGACGAAAAAAAAGAAGAAAAAGAAGAATAATACGCCCAGAAAAGAGGCGAAAAGGAGAAAAACGTAAAAAAACGTGAAAAAAAAGTAAGAGGAAGAGAAGGGAAAAAAAGGTGGAAATGGGTTTAAAAGTGATTTCGGCGGAGAAATATATATATATATATATATATATATATATATATATATATATATGCGCACACACACACATAGATATAAACGTATTCTCCGTTGAGATATTGCAGCCGCTGCTGTGTCCAGGCCCAGGAGCCTTAGCACTGTGCTGTGATGTCACTCAATACCACTGACATCACTAGGTGTAAACAACATCTCTCCTTTGCTGTGTATGTGACTATGGAGCTGTTTGGTGATGTCGTCTATTACGGCCTTCATAGAAGCAACAGGAGATTGTTGCATCCATCTTGAACCCTCAGAACTACAGTGCTATGATGTCACTCACTTCCACAGGCCTTGCAGAGTGTAAACAACAACAACCCAGCTTTGTTGTGTATGTAACCAAAGGGATTTGTGATGTCACCTAGAACCTTCACAGCAGCGACAGCTTTATGAGGAGCATCAGCACTGCTCTGCCTGAGCAGAACCATCACCGCCATAGGTTGTCAAATAACCCGGATTTAACCCACACAGGTAAGTCCAATGGGGTGCAGGCATGTCCTCTATGCTTACAGCTTCCCGTGGGTGTTGGTTTGATACCGTTTGGGGACAGCCAAGGAGGCATCTGCAGGCAACAAAGGTAGGTGTGTGCTTGTGTGTGTGTTTCCTATGCAGATCCTAAGCCCAGTGTCACATGCAAGTAGGAGGAGTAAGAAGGGTTCCTGGCAAATCCGGGTTATGGATTGCATTTAAAAAGGCCCCGTGGGAGTGCAATGGGCCCCTGTCTTGCTGCTTAGCAATAATGGTATGGGTTTAGGTTCTGCTGTGTGTACTGGTGGTTGACTGCCCCCCAGCCCAGAGTGTGCATGGAAAATTGTCTGGCAGCCTCCCTGACAGCAAGCAGTGATAGTGCCCATGAAGGGGACCTTGTTGGGCCCGCCCCTTTCACGGTTATCGCTTCTCGGCCTTTTGGCTAAGATCAAGTGTAGTATCTGTTCTTATCAGTTTAATATCTGATACGTCCCCTATCTGGGGACCATATATTAAATGGCTTTTTGAGAACGGGGGCCGATTTCGAAGCTTGCTTCCGTCGCCCTATGCATTGACCCGATATGGCAGTATCTTCGGGTACAGTGCACCACCCCCTTACAGGGTTAAAAAGAAAGATTCCTACTTTCATTGCTACCTGCTTGCTGGCTAGCCAGCTAGCCAGCCCTGTGGGCCTTGCTGCTGCTGCAGCCAAAAAACAAAAGGTGGTGCTGCTGCTGCTTCTGCTGCTTCTGCTTCTGCTTGTGTCTGGCCCCTGTTGGAGCGTCCAGGCACAGGACTTCTGCTGCTGCTGACTAAATGGCCTCCTTAATTGGATCATTTGAGTAGCCAGCACACCTGTGCAGGTAGGGCATGACATGATAGGCAGCTGCCTTGATAGCGGGTGGGTGCTGAATGTTCCTAATTGACAAAATAAGATTAATGCTTATGAAGAAATATAAAATCTCATCCCTTCCCCAATATCGCGCCACACCCCTACCCCTTAATTCCCTGGTTGAACGTGATGGACATATGTCTTTTTTCGACCGTACTAACTATGTAACTATGTAACATAACATGGGGGGGGGGGGGGGGGGTCTCCTGGCTGTTCACACAGGTGTGTCATTGCTGTACATTGACCATGCATTGCTTCTGTGGTATTGCAAAGGCAAAGACAAATGCTTCCAGCCATCCATTGCACTAATGGATTGGTCATCAGCTGGCTGTCTATGTCCCGCATCAATATAGACCAAAGTACAGAGGGTTAGGCTATGCTATTGTGCACCTACCTGATGCATCAGAAGGTGCGAGGCCCTTGCTAAATTCTGTGCACAGACTTTGAGATCTATGCTTTAGACTGTATCTAAACCTGCTCCAACATGGACTGACATTCTGGCCTACTTTCAGCCGATGCGACTTGTCTGTCGCTGAACAGTCGCTTTTTATGTATTCAGCACCTATGTATAATGTTGTAAAAATGCTCTAGAAGCTAAAGTCGCAGAAATGTCACACATATTTGGCCTGCAACTTTCTGTGCGACAAATTCAGACAGGAAAAATCAGTATAAATCCTTAGAAAATTATCCCCCAGTGTCTCTATCTGCTGGCGGTATTGAATAAGCATTGCTGCACTGATGGGGTATGCATTAGACGAAAAAAAAGAAGAAAAAGAAGAATAATACGCCCAGAAAAGAGGCGAAAAGGAGAAAAACGTAAAAAAACGTGAAAAAAAAGTAAGAGGAAGAGAAGGGAAAAAAAGGTGGAAATGGGTTTAAAAGTGATTTCGGCGGAGAAATATATATATATATATATATATATATATATATATATATATATATATATGCGCACACACACACATAGATATAAACGTATTCTCCGTTGAGATATTGCAGCCGCTGCTGTGTCCAGGCCCAGGAGCCTTAGCACTGTGCTGTGATGTCACTCAATACCACTGACATCACTAGGTGTAAACAACATCTCTCCTTTGCTGTGTATGTGACTATGGAGCTGTTTGGTGATGTCGTCTATTACGGCCTTCATAGAAGCAACAGGAGATTGTTGCATCCATCTTGAACCCTCAGAACTACAGTGCTATGATGTCACTCACTTCCACAGGCCTTGCAGAGTGTAAACAACAACAACCCAGCTTTGTTGTGTATGTAACCAAAGGGATTTGTGATGTCACCTAGAACCTTCACAGCAGCGACAGCTTTATGAGGAGCATCAGCACTGCTCTGCCTGAGCAGAACCATCACCGCCATAGGTTGTCAAATAACCCGGATTTAACCCACACAGGTAAGTCCAATGGGGTGCAGGCATGTCCTCTATGCTTACAGCTTCCCGTGGGTGTTGGTTTGATACCGTTTGGGGACAGCCAAGGAGGCATCTGCAGGCAACAAAGGTAGGTGTGTGCTTGTGTGTGTGTTTCCTATGCAGATCCTAAGCCCAGTGTCACATGCAAGTAGGAGGAGTAAGAAGGGTTCCTGGCAAATCCGGGTTATGGATTGCATTTAAAAAGGCCCCGTGGGAGTGCAATGGGCCCCTGTCTTGCTGCTTAGCAATAATGGTATGGGTTTAGGTTCTGCTTTGTGTACTGGTGGTTGACTGCCCCCCAGCCCAGAGTGTGCATGGAAAATTGTCTGGCAGCCTCCCTGACAGCAAGCAGTGATAGTGCCCATGAAGGGGACCTTGTTGGGCCCGCCCCTTTCACGGTTATCGCTTCTCGGCCTTTTGGCTAAGATCAAGTGTAGTATCTGTTCTTATCAGTTTAATATCTGATACGTCCCCTATCTGGGGACCATATATTAAATGGATTTTTGAGAACGGGGGCCGATTTCGAAGCTTGCTTCCGTCGCCCTATGCATTGACCCGATATGGCAGTATCTTCGGGTACAGTGCACCACCCCCTTACAGGGTTAAAAAGAAAGATTCCTACTTTCATTGCTACCTGCTTGCTGGCTAGCCAGCTAGCCAGCCCTGTGGGCCTTGCTGCTGCTGCAGCCAAAAAACAAAAGGTGGTGCTGCTGCTGCTTCTGCTGCTTCTGCTTCTGCTTGTGTCTGGCCCCTGTTGGAGCGTCCAGGCACAGGACTTCTGCTGCTGCTGACTAAATGGCCTCCTTAATTGGATCATTTGAGTAGCCAGCACACCTGTGCAGGTAGGGCATGACATGATAGGCAGCTGCCTTGATAGCGGGTGGGTGCTGAATGTTCCTAATTGACAAAATAAGATTAATGCTTATGAAGAAATATAAAATCTCATCCCTTCCCCAATATCGCGCCACACCCCTACCCCTTAATTCCCTGGTTGAACGTGATGGACATATGTCTTTTTTCGACCGTACTAACTATGTAACTATGTAACATAACATGGGGGGGGGGGGGGGGGGGGGGTCTCCTGGCTGTTCACACAGGTGTGTCATTGCTGTACATTGACCATGCATTGCTTCTGTGGTATTGCAAAGGCAAAGACAAATGCTTCCAGCCATCCATTGCACTAATGGATTGGTCATCAGCTGGCTGTCTATGTCCCGCATCAATATAGACCAAAGTACAGAGGGTTAGGCTATGCTATTGTGCACCTACCTGATGCATCAGAAGGTGCGAGGCCCTTGCTAAATTCTGTGCACAGACTTTGAGATCTATGCTTTAGACTGTATCTAAACCTGCTCCAACATGGACTGACATTCTGGCCTACTTTCAGCCGATGCGACTTGTCTGTCGCTGAACAGTCGCTTTTTATGTATTCAGCACCTATGTATAATGTTGTAAAAATGCTCTAGAAGCTAAAGTCGCAGAAATGTCACACATATTTGGCCTGCAACTTTCTGTGCGACAAATTCAGACAGGAAAAATCAGTATAAATCCTTAGAAAATTATCCCCCAGTGTCTCCATCTGCTGGCGGTATTGAATAAGCATTGCTGCACTGATGGGGTATGCATTAGACGAAAAAAAAGAAGAAAAAGAAGAATAATACGCCCAGAAAAGAGGCGAAAAGGAGAAAAACGTAAAAAAACGTGAAAAAAAAGTAAGAGGAAGAGAAGGGAAAAAAAGGTGGAAATGGGTTTAAAAGTGATTTCGGCGGAGAAATATATATATATATATATATATATATATATATATATATATATATATGCGCACACACACACATAGATATAAACGTATTCTCCGTTGAGATATTGCAGCCGCTGCTGTGTCCAGGCCCAGGAGCCTTAGCACTGTGCTGTGATGTCACTCAATACCACTGACATCACTAGGTGTAAACAACATCTCTCCTTTGCTGTGTATGTGACTATGGAGCTGTTTGGTGATGTCGTCTATTACGGCCTTCATAGAAGCAACAGGAGATTGTTGCATCCATCTTGAACCCTCAGAACTACAGTGCTATGATGTCACTCACTTCCACAGGCCTTGCAGAGTGTAAACAACAACAACCCAGCTTTGTTGTGTATGTAACCAAAGGGATTTGTGATGTCACCTAGAACCTTCACAGCAGCGACAGCTTTATGAGGAGCATCAGCACTGCTCTGCCTGAGCAGAACCATCACCGCCATAGGTTGTCAAATAACCCGGATTTAACCCACACAGGTAAGTCCAATGGGGTGCAGGCATGTCCTCTATGCTTACAGCTTCCCGTGGGTGTTGGTTTGATACCGTTTGGGGACAGCCAAGGAGGCATCTGCAGGCAACAAAGGTAGGTGTGTGCTTGTGTGTGTGTTTCCTATGCAGATCCTAAGCCCAGTGTCACATGCAAGTAGGAGGAGTAAGAAGGGTTCCTGGCAAATCCGGGTTATGGATTGCATTTAAAAAGGCCCCGTGGGAGTGCAATGGGCCCCTGTCTTGCTGCTTAGCAATAATGGTATGGGTTTAGGTTCTGCTGTGTGTACTGGTGGTTGACTGCCCCCCAGCCCAGAGTGTGCATGGAAAATTGTCTGGCAGCCTCCCTGACAGCAAGCAGTGATAGTGCCCATGAAGGGGACCTTGTTGGGCCCGCCCCTTTCACGGTTATCGCTTCTCGGCCTTTTGGCTAAGATCAAGTGTAGTATCTGTTCTTATCAGTTTAATATCTGATACGTCCCCTATCTGGGGACCATATATTAAATGGATTTTTGAGAACGGGGGCCGATTTCGAAGCTTGCTTCCGTCGCCCTATGCATTGACCCGATATGGCAGTATCTTCGGGTACAGTGCACCACCCCCTTACAGGGTTAAAAAGAAAGATTCCTACTTTCATTGCTACCTGCTTGCTGGCTAGCCAGCTAGCCAGCCCTGTGGGCCTTGCTGCTGCTGCAGCCAAAAAACAAAAGGTGGTGCTGCTTCTGCTGCTTCTGCTTCTGCTTGTGTCTGGCCCCTGTTGGAGCGTCCAGGCACAGGACTTCTGCTGCTGCTGACTAAATGGCCTCCTTAATTGGATCATTTGAGTAGCCAGCACACCTGTGCAGGTAGGGCATGACATGATAGGCAGCTGCCTTGATAGCGGGTGGGTGCTGAATGTTCCTAATTGACAAAATAAGATTAATGCTTATGAAGAAATATAAAATCTCATCCCTTCCCCAATATCGCGCCACACCCCTACCCCTTAATTCCCTGGTTGAACGTGATGGACATATGTCTTTTTTCGACCGTACTAACTATGTAACTATGTAACATAACATGGGGGGGGGGGGGGGGGTCTCCTGGCTGTTCACACAGGTGTGTCATTGCTGTACATTGACCATGCATTGCTTCTGTGGTATTGCAAAGGCAAAGACAAATGCTTCCAGCCATCCATTGCACTAATGGATTGGTCATCAGCTGGCTGTCTATGTCCCGCATCAATATAGACCAAAGTACAGAGGGTTAGGCTATGCTATTGTGCACCTACCTGATGCATCAGAAGGTGCGAGGCCCTTGCTAAATTCTGTGCACAGACTTTGAGATCTATGCTTTAGACTGTATCTAAACCTGCTCCAACATGGACTGACATTCTGGCCTACTTTCAGCCGATGCGACTTGTCTGTCGCTGAACAGTCGCTTTTTATGTATTCAGCACCTATGTATAATGTTGTAAAAATGCTCTAGAAGCTAAAGTCGCAGAAATGTCACACATATTTGGCCTGCAACTTTCTGTGCGACAAATTCAGACAGGAAAAATCAGTATAAATCCTTAGAAAATTATCCCCCAGTGTCTCCATCTGCTGGCGGTATTGAATAAGCATTGCTGCACTGATGGGGTATGCATTAGACGAAAAAAAAGAAGAAAAAGAAGAATAATACGCCCAGAAAAGAGGCGAAAAGGAGAAAAACGTAAAAAAACGTGAAAAAAAAGTAAGAGGAAGAGAAGGGAAAAAAAGGTGGAAATGGGTTTAAAAGTGATTTCGGCGGAGAAATATATATATATATATATATATATATATATATATATATATATATATATATGCGCACACACACACATAGATATAAACGTATTCTCCGTTGAGATATTGCAGCCGCTGCTGTGTCCAGGCCCAGGAGCCTTAGCACTGTGCTGTGATGTCACTCAATACCACTGACATCACTAGGTGTAAACAACATCTCTCCTTTGCTGTGTATGTGACTATGGAGCTGTTTGGTGATGTCGTCTATTACGGCCTTCATAGAAGCAACAGGAGATTGTTGCATCCATCTTGAACCCTCAGAACTACAGTGCTATGATGTCACTCACTTCCACAGGCCTTGCAGAGTGTAAACAACAACAACCCAGCTTTGTTGTGTATGTAACCAAAGGGATTTGTGATGTCACCTAGAACCTTCACAGCAGCGACAGCTTTATGAGGAGCATCAGCACTGCTCTGCCTGAGCAGAACCATCACCGCCATAGGTTGTCAAATAACCCGGATTTAACCCACACAGGTAAGTCCAATGGGGTGCAGGCATGTCCTCTATGCTTACAGCTTCCCGTGGGTGTTGGTTTGATACCGTTTGGGGACAGCCAAGGAGGCATCTGCAGGCAACAAAGGTAGGTGTGTGCTTGTGTGTGTGTTTCCTATGCAGATCCTAAGCCCAGTGTCACATGCAAGTAGGAGGAGTAAGAAGGGTTCCTGGCAAATCCGGGTTATGGATTGCATTTAAAAAGGCCCCGTGGGAGTGCAATGGGCCCCTGTCTTGCTGCTTAGCAATAATGGTATGGGTTTAGGTTCTGCTGTGTGTACTGGTGGTTGACTGCCCCCCAGCCCAGAGTGTGCATGGAAAATTGTCTGGCAGCCTCCCTGACAGCAAGCAGTGATAGTGCCCATGAAGGGGACCTTGTTGGGCCCGCCCCTTTCACGGTTATCGCTTCTCGGCCTTTTGGCTAAGATCAAGTGTAGTATCTGTTCTTATCAGTTTAATATCTGATACGTCCCCTATCTGGGGACCATATATTAAATGGATTTTTGAGAACGGGGGCCGATTTCGAAGCTTGCTTCCGTCGCCCTATGCATTGACCCGATATGGCAGTATCTTCGGGTACAGTGCACCACCCCCTTACAGGGTTAAAAAGAAAGATTCCTACTTTCATTGCTACCTGCTTGCTGGCTAGCCAGCTAGCCAGCCCTGTGGGCCTTGCTGCTGCTGCAGCCAAAAAACAAAAGGTGGTGCTGCTGCTGCTTCTGCTGCTTCTGCTTCTGCTTCTGCTTGTGTCTGGCCCCTGTTGGAGCGTCCAGGCACAGGACTTCTGCTGCTGCTGACTAAATGGCCTCCTTAATTGGATCATTTGAGTAGCCAGCACACCTGTGCAGGTAGGGCATGACATGATAGGCAGCTGCCTTGATAGCGGGTGGGTGCTGAATGTTCCTAATTGACAAAATAAGATTAATGCTTATGAAGAAATATAAAATCTCATCCCTTCCCCAATATCGCGCCACACCCCTACCCCTTAATTCCCTGGTTGAACGTGATGGACATATGTCTTTTTTCGACCGTACTAACTATGTAACTATGTAACATAACATGGGGGGGGGGGGGGGGGGTCTCCTGGCTGTTCACACAGGTGTGTCATTGCTGTACATTGACCATGCATTGCTTCTGTGGTATTGCAAAGGCAAAGACAAATGCTTCCAGCCATCCATTGCACTAATGGATTGGTCATCAGCTGGCTGTCTATGTCCCACATCAATATAGACCGAAGTACAGAGGGTTAGGCTATGCTATTGTGCACCTACCTGATGCATCAGAAGGTGCGAGGCCCTTGCTAAATTCTGTGCACAGACTTTGAGATCTATGCTTTAGACTGTATCTAAACCTGCTCCAACATGGACTGACATTCTGGCCTACTTTCAGCCGATGCGACTTGTCTGTCGCTGAACAGTCGCTTTTTATGTATTCAGCACCTATGTATAATGTTGTAAAAATGCTCTAGAAGCTAAAGTCGCAGAAATGTCACACATATTTGGCCTGCAACTTTCTGTGCGACAAATTCAGACAGGAAAAATCAGTATAAATCCTTAGAAAATTATCCCCCAGTGTCTCCATCTGCTGGCGGTATTGAATAAGCATTGCTGCACTGATGGGGTATGCATTAGACGAAAAAAAAGAAGAAAAAGAAGAATAATACGCCCAGAAAAGAGGCGAAAAGGAGAAAAACGTAAAAAAACGTGAAAAAAAAGTAAGAGGAAGAGAAGGGAAAAAAAGGTGGAAATGGGTTTAAAAGTGATTTCGGCGGAGAAATATATATATATATATATATATATATATATATATATATATATATATGCGCACACACACACATAGATATAAACGTATTCTCCGTTGAGATATTGCAGCCGCTGCTGTGTCCAGGCCCAGGAGCCTTAGCACTGTGCTGTGATGTCACTCAATACCACTGACATCACTAGGTGTAAACAACATCTCTCCTTTGCTGTGTATGTGACTATGGAGCTGTTTGGTGATGTCGTCTATTACGGCCTTCATAGAAGCAACAGGAGATTGTTGCATCCATCTTGAACCCTCAGAACTACAGTGCTATGATGTCACTCACTTCCACAGGCCTTGCAGAGTGTAAACAACAACAACCCAGCTTTGTTGTGTATGTAACCAAAGGGATTTGTGATGTCACCTAGAACCTTCACAGCAGCGACAGCTTTATGAGGAGCATCAGCACTGCTCTGCCTGAGCAGAACCATCACCGCCATAGGTTGTCAAATAACCCGGATTTAACCCACACAGGTAAGTCCAATGGGGTGCAGGCATGTCCTCTATGCTTACAGCTTCCCGTGGGTGTTGGTTTGATACCGTTTGGGGACAGCCAAGGAGGCATCTGCAGGCAACAAAGGTAGGTGTGTGCTTGTGTGTGTGTTTCCTATGCAGATCCTAAGCCCAGTGTCACATGCAAGTAGGAGGAGTAAGAAGGGTTCCTGGCAAATCCGGGTTATGGATTGCATTTAAAAAGGCCCCGTGGGAGTGCAATGGGCCCCTGTCTTGCTGCTTAGCAATAATGGTATGGGTTTAGGTTCTGCTGTGTGTACTGGTGGTTGACTGCCCCCCAGCCCAGAGTGTGCATGGAAAATTGTCTGGCAGCCTCCCTGACAGCAAGCAGTGATAGTGCCCATGAAGGGGACCTTGTTGGGCCCGCCCCTTTCACGGTTATCGCTTCTCGGCCTTTTGGCTAAGATCAAGTGTAGTATCTGTTCTTATCAGTTTAATATCTGATACGTCCCCTATCTGGGGACCATATATTAAATGGATTTTTGAGAACGGGGGCCGATTTCGAAGCTTGCTTCCGTCGCCCTATGCATTGACCCGATATGGCAGTATCTTCGGGTACAGTGCACCACCCCCTTACAGGGTTAAAAAGAAAGATTCCTACTTTCATTGCTACCTGCTTGCTGGCTAGCCAGCTAGCCAGCCCTGTGGGCCTTGCTGCTGCTGCAGCCAAAAAACAAAAGGTGGTGCTGCTGCTGCTTCTGCTGCTTCTGCTTCTGCTTGTGTCTGGCCCCTGTTGGAGCGTCCAGGCACAGGACTTCTGCTGCTGCTGACTAAATGGCCTCCTTAATTGGATCATTTGAGTAGCCAGCACACCTGTGCAGGTAGGGCATGACATGATAGGCAGCTGCCTTGATAGCGGGTGGGTGCTGAATGTTCCTAATTGACAAAATAAGATTAATGCTTATGAAGAAATATAAAATCTCATCCCTTCCCCAATATCGCGCCACACCCCTACCCCTTAATTCCCTGGTTGAACGTGATGGACATATGTCTTTTTTCGACCGTACTAACTATGTAACTATGTAACATAACATGGGGGGGGGGGGGGGGGTCTCCTGGCTGTTCACACAGGTGTGTCATTGCTGTACATTGACCATGCATTGCTTCTGTGGTATTGCAAAGGCAAAGACAAATGCTTCCAGCCATCCATTGCACTAATGGATTGGTCATCAGCTGGCTGTCTATGTCCCGCATCAATATAGACCAAAGTACAGAGGGTTAGGCTATGGTATTGTGCACCTACCTGATGCATCAGAAGGTGCGAGGCCCTTGCTAAATTCTGTGCACAGACTTTGAGATCTATGCTTTAGACTGTATCTAAACCTGCTCCAACATGGACTGACATTCTGGCCTACTTTCAGCCGATGCGACTTGTCTGTCGCTGAACAGTCGCTTTTTATGTATTCAGCACCTATGTATAATGTTGTAAAAATGCTCTAGAAGCTAAAGTCGCAGAAATGTCACACATATTTGGCCTGCAACTTTCTGTGCGACAAATTCAGACAGGAAAAATCAGTATAAATCCTTAGAAAATTATCCCCCAGTGTCTCCATCTGCTGGCGGTATTGAATAAGCATTGCTGCACTGATGGGGTATGCATTAGACGAAAAAAAAGAAGAAAAAGAAGAATAATACGCCCAGAAAAGAGGCGAAAAGGAGAAAAACGTAAAAAAACGTGAAAAAAAAGTAAGAGGAAGAGAAGGGAAAAAAAGGTGGAAATGGGTTTAAAAGTGATTTCGGCGGAGAAATATATATATATATATATATATATATATATATATATATATATGCGCACACACACACATAGATATAAACGTATTCTCCGTTGAGATATTGCAGCCGCTGCTGTGTCCAGGCCCAGGAGCCTTAGCACTGTGCTGTGATGTCACTCAATACCACTGACATCACTAGGTGTAAACAACATCTCTCCTTTGCTGTGTATGTGACTATGGAGCTGTTTGGTGATGTCGTCTATTACGGCCTTCATAGAAGCAACAGGAGATTGTTGCATCCATCTTGAACCCTCAGAACTACAGTGCTATGATGTCACTCACTTCCACAGGCCTTGCAGAGTGTAAACAACAACAACCCAGCTTTGTTGTGTATGTAACCAAAGGGATTTGTGATGTCACCTAGAACCTTCACAGCAGCGACAGCTTTATGAGGAGCATCAGCACTGCTCTGCCTGAGCAGAACCATCACCGCCATAGGTTGTCAAATAACCCGGATTTAACCCACACAGGTAAGTCCAATGGGGTGCAGGCATGTCCTCTATGCTTACAGCTTCCCGTGGGTGTTGGTTTGATACCGTTTGGGGACAGCCAAGGAGGCATCTGCAGGCAACAAAGGTAGGTGTGTGCTTGTGTGTGTGTTTCCTATGCAGATCCTAAGCCCAGTGTCACATGCAAGTAGGAGGAGTAAGAAGGGTTCCTGGCAAATCCGGGTTATGGATTGCATTTAAAAAGGCCCCGTGGGAGTGCAATGGGCCCCTGTCTTGCTGCTTAGCAATAATGGTATGGGTTTAGGTTCTGCTGTGTGTACTGGTGGTTGACTGCCCCCCAGCCCAGAGTGTGCATGGAAAATTGTCTGGCAGCCTCCCTGACAGCAAGCAGTGATAGTGCCCATGAAGGGGACCTTGTTGGGCCCGCCCCTTTCACGGTTATCGCTTCTCGGCCTTTTGGCTAAGATCAAGTGTAGTATCTGTTCTTATCAGTTTAATATCTGATACGTCCCCTATCTGGGGACCATATATTAAATGGATTTTTGAGAACGGGGGCCGATTTCGAAGCTTGCTTCCGTCGCCCTATGCATTGACCCGATATGGCAGTATCTTCGGGTACAGTGCACCACCCCCTTACAGGGTTAAAAAGAAAGATTCCTACTTTCATTGCTACCTGCTTGCTGGATAGCCAGCTAGCCAGCCCTGTGGGCCTTGCTGCTGCTGCAGCCAAAAAACAAAAGGTGGTGCTGCTGCTGCTTCTGCTGCTTCTGCTTCTGCTTGTGTCTGGCCCCTGTTGGAGCGTCCAGGCACAGGACTTCTGCTGCTGCTGACTAAATGGCCTCCTTAATTGGATCATTTGAGTAGCCAGCACACCTGTGCAGGTAGGGCATGACATGATAGGCAGCTGCCTTGATAGCGGGTGGGTGCTGAATGTTCCTAATTGACAAAATAAGATTAATGCTTATGAAGAAATATAAAATCTCATCCCTTCCCCAATATCGCGCCACACCCCTACCCCTTAATTCCCTGGTTGAACGTGATGGACATATGTCTTTTTTCGACCGTACTAACTATGTAACTATGTAACATAACATGGGGGGGGGGGGGGGGGGTCTCCTGGCTGTTCACACAGGTGTGTCATTGCTGTACATTGACCATGCATTGCTTCTGTGGTATTGCAAAGGCAAAGACAAATGCTTCCAGCCATCCATTGCACTAATGGATTGGTCATCAGCTGGCTGTCTATGTCCCGCATCAATATAGACCAAAGTACAGAGGGTTAGGCTATGCTATTGTGCACCTACCTGATGCATCAGAAGGTGCGAGGCCCTTGCTAAATTCTGTGCACAGACTTTGAGATCTATGCTTTAGACTGTATCTAAACCTGCTCCAACATGGACTGACATTCTGGCCTACTTTCAGCCGATGCGACTTGTCTGTCGCTGAACAGTCGCTTTTTATGTATTCAGCACCTATGTATAATGTTGTAAAAATGCTCTAGAAGCTAAAGTCGCAGAAATGTCACACATATTTGGCCTGCAACTTTCTGTGCGACAAATTCAGACAGGAAAAATCAGTATAAATCCTTAGAAAATTATCCCCCAGTGTCTCCATCTGCTGGCGGTATTGAATAAGCATTGCTGCACTGATGGGGTATGCATTAGACGAAAAAAAAGAAGAAAAAGAAGAATAATACGCCCAGAAAAGAGGCGAAAAGGAGAAAAACGTAAAAAAACGTGAAAAAAAAGTAAGAGGAAGAGAAGGGAAAAAAAGGTGGAAATGGGTTTAAAAGTGATTTCGGCGGAGAAATATATATATATATATATATATATATATATATATATATATATATATATGCGCACACACACACATAGATATAAACGTATTCTCCGTTGAGATATTGCAGCCGCTGCTGTGTCCAGGCCCAGGAGCCTTAGCACTGTGCTGTGATGTCACTCAATACCACTGACATCACTAGGTGTAAACAACATCTCTCCTTTGCTGTGTATGTGACTATGGAGCTGTTTGGTGATGTCGTCTATTACGGCCTTCATAGAAGCAACAGGAGATTGTTGCATCCATCTTGAACCCTCAGAACTACAGTGCTATGATGTCACTCACTTCCACAGGCCTTGCAGAGTGTAAACAACAACAACCCAGCTTTGTTGTGTATGTAACCAAAGGGATTTGTGATGTCACCTAGAACCTTCACAGCAGCGACAGCTTTATGAGGAGCATCAGCACTGCTCTGCCTGAGCAGAACCATCACCGCCATAGGTTGTCAAATAACCCGGATTTAACCCACACAGGTAAGTCCAATGGGGTGCAGGCATGTCCTCTATGCTTACAGCTTCCCGTGGGTGTTGGTTTGATACCGTTTGGGGACAGCCAAGGAGGCATCTGCAGGCAACAAAGGTAGGTGTGTGCTTGTGTGTGTGTTTCCTATGCAGATCCTAAGCCCAGTGTCACATGCAAGTAGGAGGAGTAAGAAGGGTTCCTGGCAAATCCGGGTTATGGATTGCATTTAAAAAGGCCCCGTGGGAGTGCAATGGGCCCCTGTCTTGCTGCTTAGCAATAATGGTATGGGTTTAGGTTCTGCTGTGTGTACTGGTGGTTGACTGCCCCCCAGCCCAGAGTGTGCATGGAAAATTGTCTGGCAGCCTCCCTGACAGCAAGCAGTGATAGTGCCCATGAAGGGGACCTTGTTGGGCCCGCCCCTTTCACGGTTATCGCTTCTCGGCCTTTTGGCTAAGATCAAGTGTAGTATCTGCTCACTTGGTCTGGTCAGAGGGTGTCTGGGGTACCCGGCTCCTTGGCCTGGGGGGATCGTCCTTCTTAACGGAGGGACTTCACCCCCCTGCTGCTATTAGGGAGCCGGCTTAGTCCCCAGACAACGGGGGGCGATCACCCTTCACTGCCCACTCTTTGTTGGGGGAGTGTTTTTCTGTCCCTGCCTGGACACGCCTATTGAAGATGGAAGAGATCATGGACACCTCTCAATCTGTTGGAGAGGAGGTTCCTTTTTTTGGGAAGATCAAGAATGGGGTCCGGATCCTGCTGAAAGACCTTGAGAAGAAAAGAAGAGGACTTTCCTTTGTAATGGAGGAAATTCTTTTTGGAGTTTTGGAAATTGCAAAGACACAAATCCTTTCCATGTTGGAATTTCCAAAGAAGGGGTGCTTTGATGTTATTTTGGTTTCCGAAGAGGATTATGATTTATTTTGGAAGAAATTTGAGACAATCAAGTCTGATCCAGTGTGGGAGGGCGTGGAAGTCATTCCCCACTTTCCCAGGAGAGAAAGAATTTTAACGGTGAGGATGTATAGTCCTTACGTCCCTGAGGAGGATATTATAATTCTTTTGACCCAATTTTGTGAGGAAATTGCGCCACTTGGGAAAATTTATAATCAGTATTGAGTCTGGACAACAAAGTGGAGATTTAAAGTAAAGTTCAAGGAAGACGCAGATGGAAGAGTTCTTTATCCCCCTGCCCGTTTTAAAATAGGGGTTATCAATGGAGATATGTTTTTTGCAGGTATGCAGAATTTCTGTAGAAAATGCAAGAAATATGGCCATTTAAAGGAAGAGTGCACCTCAATGTGGTGCCAAAAATGCCAAAAAGAAGGTCATGAAATCGAATCCTGTAGCCAAAAAAGTAAATGTAATTTATGTAACAAAATTGGTCACATGTATGTGAACTGTCCAAAGAGGAAGAAGAAAAGAGAAGAAGAAGTTTCTGAACAAGAGCCAGAAATTAAAAGATCTGTGAGAAAAGATAAGGAAGTGGTAACCCAAGAGCCAAAAATTGTTGGAAAAGAGATGATAGTAGAAGAAAAGAACATTGGAGAGCATAAGAGTAAAAAGAAAAATGAAGAGCCGGTGAGAGATTTAAGAGGATATTCAGGGTCTTTCCAAACTATTTTGGAGAGAGCTCCAGATGAGGAAAGAGAATTGTTCTTACAGGACCTGGATGATCTATTATCCACCTTTAAAGCCCAGTTGCCTGCAGTAAGAAACAAAGTTTATGATTCTTTTCGCCCTGACGTGGATCGATTTATGGTAACTTATAAAATACCGGCCTGGTTGGCCATCCCAGTAAAAAGGGAAATGGAAAAAGGAAGCTTAACCTATGGTTTAATTGATTACTTGGCAGTTTACGCCCGGAGAAAGGGAATGAATTTGTTATAATTTTGGAATGTTTATTATTTTTATTGTTGTTATAATATTTTATTTCAATTTGTCTTTTTTTAGGAATAAATAAAAGTGTTACCTGATGATGAACAAAACAATCGAGTCCATATAAGATCTTGGAGCTCTGATTGAGTTCTGAGGGCTAACTTAAAAAAAAAATCTGTTCTTATCAGTTTAATATCTGATACGTCCCCTATCTGGGGACCATATATTAAATGGATTTTTGAGAACGGGGGCCGATTTCGAAGCTTGCTTCCGTCGCCCTATGCATTGACCCGATATGGCAGTATCTTCGGGTACAGTGCACCACCCCCTTACAGGGTTAAAAAGAAAGATTCCTACTTTCATTGCTACCTGCTTGCTGGCTAGCCAGCTAGCCAGCCCTGTGGGCCTTGCTGCTGCTGCAGCCAAAAAACAAAAGGTGGTGCTGCTGCTGCTTCTGCTGCTTCTGCTTCTGCTTGTGTCTGGCCCCTGTTGGAGCGTCCAGGCACAGGACTTCTGCTGCTGCTGACTAAATGGCCTCCTTAATTGGATCATTTGAGTAGCCAGCACACCTGTGCAGGTAGGGCATGACATGATAGGCAGCTGCCTTGATAGCGGGTGGGTGCTGAATGTTCCTAATTGACAAAATAAGATTAATGCTTATGAAGAAATATAAAATCTCATCCCTTCCCCAATATCGCGCCACACCCCTACCCCTTAATTCCCTGGTTGAACGTGATGGACATATGTCTTTTTTCGACCGTACTAACTATGTAACTATGTAACATAACATGGGGGGGGGGTCTCCTGGCTGTTCACACAGGTGTGTCATTGCTGTACATTGACCATGCATTGCTTCTGTGGTATTGCAAAGGCAAAGACAAATGCTTCCAGCCATCCATTGCACTAATGGATTGGTCATCAGCTGGCTGTCTATGTCCCGCATCAATATAGACCAAAGTACAGAGGGTTAGGCTATGCTATTGTGCACCTACCTGATGCATCAGAAGGTGCGAGGCCCTTGCTAAATTCTGTGCACAGACTTTGAGATCTATGCTTTAGACTGTATCTAAACCTGCTCCAACATGGACTGACATTCTGGCCTACTTTCAGCCGATGCGACTTGTCTGTCGCTGAACAGTCGCTTTTTATGTATTCAGCACCTATGTATAATGTTGTAAAAATGCTCTAGAAGCTAAAGTCGCAGAAATGTCACACATATTTGGCCTGCAACTTTCTGTGCGACAAATTCAGACAGGAAAAATCAGTATAAATCCTTAGAAAATTATCCCCCAGTGTCTCCATCTGCTGGCGGTATTGAATAAGCATTGCTGCACTGATGGGGTATGCATTAGACGAAAAAAAAGAAGAAAAAGAAGAATAATACGCCCAGAAAAGAGGCGAAAAGGAGAAAAACGTAAAAAAACGTGAAAAAAAAGTAAGAGGAAGAGAAGGGAAAAAAAGGTGGAAATGGGTTTAAAAGTGATTTCGGCGGAGAAATATATATATATATATATATATATATATATATATATATATATATATATATATATGCGCACACACACACATAGATATAAACGTATTCTCCGTTGAGATATTGCAGCCGCTGCTGTGTCCAGGCCCAGGAGCCTTAGCACTGTGCTGTGATGTCACTCAATACCACTGACATCACTAGGTGTAAACAACATCTCTCCTTTGCTGTGTATGTGACTATGGAGCTGTTTGGTGATGTCGTCTATTACGGCCTTCATAGAAGCAACAGGAGATTGTTGCATCCATCTTGAACCCTCAGAACTACAGTGCTATGATGTCACTCACTTCCACAGGCCTTGCAGAGTGTAAACAACAACAACCCAGCTTTGTTGTGTATGTAACCAAAGGGATTTGTGATGTCACCTAGAACCTTCACAGCAGCGACAGCTTTATGAGGAGCATCAGCACTGCTCTGCCTGAGCAGAACCATCACCGCCATAGGTTGTCAAATAACCCGGATTTAACCCACACAGGTAAGTCCAATGGGGTGCAGGCATGTCCTCTATGCTTACAGCTTCCCGTGGGTGTTGGTTTGATACCGTTTGGGGACAGCCAAGGAGGCATCTGCAGGCAACAAAGGTAGGTGTGTGCTTGTGTGTGTGTTTCCTATGCAGATCCTAAGCCCAGTGTCACATGCAAGTAGGAGGAGTAAGAAGGGTTCCTGGCAAATCCGGGTTATGGATTGCATTTAAAAAGGCCCCGTGGGAGTGCAATGGGCCCCTGTCTTGCTGCTTAGCAATAATGGTATGGGTTTAGGTTCTGCTGTGTGTACTGGTGGTTGACTGCCCCCCAGCCCAGAGTGTGCATGGAAAATTGTCTGGCAGCCTCCCTGACAGCAAGCAGTGATAGTGCCCATGAAGGGGACCTTGTTGGGCCCGCCCCTTTCACGGTTATCGCTTCTCGGCCTTTTGGCTAAGATCAAGTGTAGTATCTGTTCTTATCAGTTTAATATCTGATACGTCCCCTATCTGGGGACCATATATTAAATGGATTTTTGAGAACGGGGGCCGATTTCGAAGCTTGCTTCCGTCGCCCTATGCATTGACCCGATATGGCAGTATCTTCGGGTACAGTGCACCACCCCCTTACAGGGTTAAAAAGAAAGATTCCTACTTTCATTGCTACCTGCTTGCTGGCTAGCCAGCTAGCCAGCCCTGTGGGCCTTGCTGCTGCTGCAGCCAAAAAACAAAAGGTGGTGCTGCTGCTGCTTCTGCTGCTTCTGCTTCTGCTTGTGTCTGGCCCCTGTTGGAGCGTCCAGGCACAGGACTTCTGCTGCTGCTGACTAAATGGCCTCCTTAATTGGATCATTTGAGTAGCCAGCACACCTGTGCAGGTAGGGCATGACATGATAGGCAGCTGCCTTGATAGCGGGTGGGTGCTGAATGTTCCTAATTGACAAAATAAGATTAATGCTTATGAAGAAATATAAAATCTCATCCCTTCCCCAATATCGCGCCACACCCCTACCCCTTAATTCCCTGGTTGAACGTGATGGACATATGTCTTTTTTCGACCGTACTAACTATGTAACTATGTAACATAACATGGGGGGGGGGTCTCCTGGCTGTTCACACAGGTGTGTCATTGCTGTACATTGACCATGCATTGCTTCTGTGGTATTGCAAAGGCAAAGACAAATGCTTCCAGCCATCCATTGCACTAATGGATTGGTCATCAGCTGGCTGTCTATGTCCCGCATCAATATAGACCAAAGTACAGAGGGTTAGGCTATGCTATTGTGCACCTACCTGATGCATCAGAAGGTGCGAGGCCCTTGCTAAATTCTGTGCACAGACTTTGAGATCTATGCTTTAGACTGTATCTAAACCTGCTCCAACATGGACTGACATTCTGGCCTACTTTCAGCCGATGCGACTTGTCTGTCGCTGAACAGTCGCTTTTTATGTATTCAGCACCTATGTATAATGTTGTAAAAATGCTCTAGAAGCTAAAGTCGCAGAAATGTCACACATATTTGGCCTGCAACTTTCTGTGCGACAAATTCAGACAGGAAAAATCAGTATAAATCCTTAGAAAATTATCCCCCAGTGTCTCCATCTGCTGGCGGTATTGAATAAGCATTGCTGCACTGATGGGGTATGCATTAGACGAAAAAAAAGAAGAAAAAGAAGAATAATACGCCCAGAAAAGAGGCGAAAAGGAGAAAAACGTAAAAAAACGTGAAAAAAAAGTAAGAGGAAGAGAAGGGAAAAAAAGGTGGAAATGGGTTTAAAAGTGATTTCGGCGGAGAAATATATATATATATATATATATATATATATATATGCGCACACACACACATAGATATAAACGTATTCTCCGTTGAGATATTGCAGCCGCTGCTGTGTCCAGGCCCAGGAGCCTTAGCACTGTGCTGTGATGTCACTCAATACCACTGACATCACTAGGTGTAAACAACATCTCTCCTTTGCTGTGTATGTGACTATGGAGCTGTTTGGTGATGTCGTCTATTACGGCCTTCATAGAAGCAACAGGAGATTGTTGCATCCATCTTGAACCCTCAGAACTACAGTGCTATGATGTCACTCACTTCCACAGGCCTTGCAGAGTGTAAACAACAACAACCCAGCTTTGTTGTGTATGTAACCAAAGGGATTTGTGATGTCACCTAGAACCTTCACAGCAGCGACAGCTTTATGAGGAGCATCAGCACTGCTCTGCCTGAGCAGAACCATCACCGCCATAGGTTGTCAAATAACCCGGATTTAACCCACACAGGTAAGTCCAATGGGGTGCAGGCATGTCCTCTATGCTTACAGCTTCCCGTGGGTGTTGGTTTGATACCGTTTGGGGACAGCCAAGGAGGCATCTGCAGGCAACAAAGGTAGGTGTGTGCTTGTGTGTGTGTTTCCTATGCAGATCCTAAGCCCAGTGTCACATGCAAGTAGGAGGAGTAAGAAGGGTTCCTGGCAAATCCGGGTTATGGATTGCATTTAAAAAGGCCCCGTGGGAGTGCAATGGGCCCCTGTCTTGCTGCTTAGCAATAATGGTATGGGTTTAGGTTCTGCTGTGTGTACTGGTGGTTGACTGCCCCCCAGCCCAGAGTGTGCATGGAAAATTGTCTGGCAGCCTCCCTGACAGCAAGCAGTGATAGTGCCCATGAAGGGGACCTTGTTGGGCCCGCCCCTTTCACGGTTATCGCTTCTCGGCCTTTTGGCTAAGATCAAGTGTAGTATCTGTTCTTATCAGTTTAATATCTGATACGTCCCCTATCTGGGGACCATATATTAAATGGATTTTTGAGAACGGGGGCCGATTTCGAAGCTTGCTTCCGTCGCCCTATGCATTGACCCGATATGGCAGTATCTTCGGGTACAGTGCACCACCCCCTTACAGGGTTAAAAAGAAAGATTCCTACTTTCATTGCTACCTGCTTGCTGGCTAGCCAGCTAGCCAGCCCTGTGGGCCTTGCTGCTGCTGCAGCCAAAAAACAAAAGGTGGTGGTGCTGCTGCTGCTTCTGCTGCTTCTGCTTCTGCTTGTGTCTGGCCCCTGTTGGAGCGTCCAGGCACAGGACTTCTGCTGCTGCTGACTAAATGGCCTCCTTAATTGGATCATTTGAGTAGCCAGCACACCTGTGCAGGTAGGGCATGACATGATAGGCAGCTGCCTTGATAGCGGGTGGGTGCTGAATGTTCCTAATTGACAAAATAAGATTAATGCTTATGAAGAAATATAAAATCTCATCCCTTCCCCAATATCGCGCCACACCCCTACCCCTTAATTCCCTGGTTGAACGTGATGGACATATGTCTTTTTTCGACCGTACTAACTATGTAACTATGTAACATAACATGGGGGGGGGGTCTCCTGGCTGTTCACACAGGTGTGTCATTGCTGTACATTGACCATGCATTGCTTCTGTGGTATTGCAAAGGCAAAGACAAATGCTTCCAGCCATCCATTGCACTAATGGATTGGTCATCAGCTGGCTGTCTATGTCCCGCATCAATATAGACCAAAGTACAGAGGGTTAGGCTATGCTATTGTGCACCTACCTGATGCATCAGAAGGTGCGAGGCCCTTGCTAAATTCTGTGCACAGACTTTGAGATCTATGCTTTAGACTGTATCTAAACCTTCTCCAACATGGACTGACATTCTGGCCTACTTTCAGCCGATGCGACTTGTCTGTCGCTGAACAGTCGCTTTTTATGTATTCAGCACCTATGTATAATGTTGTAAAAATGCTCTAGAAGCTAAAGTCGCAGAAATGTCACACATATTTGGCCTGCAACTTTCTGTGCGACAAATTCAGACAGGAAAAATCAGTATTAAATCCTTAGAAAATATCCCCCAGTGTCTCCATCTGCTGGCGGTATTGAATAAGCCTTGCTGCACTGATGGGGTATGCATTAGACGAAAAAAAGAAGAAAAAGAAGAATAATACGCCCAGAAAAGAGGCGAAAAGGAGAAAAACGTAAAAAAAACGTGAAAAAAAAGTAAGAGGAATAGAAGGGAAAAAAGGTGGAAATGGGTTTAAAAGTGATTTCGGCGGAGAAATATATATATATTATATATATATTATATATATATTATATAAATATATTATATATGCGCACACACACATATAGATATAAACGTATTCTCTCGTTGAGATATTGCAGCCGCTGCTGTGTCCAGGCCCAGGAGCCTTAGCACTGTGCTGTGATGTCACTCAATACCACTGACATCACTAGGTGTAAACAACATCTCTCCTTTGCTGTGTATGTGACTATGGAGCTGTTTGGTGATGTCGTCTATTACGGCCTTCATAGAAGCAACAGGAGATTGTTGCATCCATCTTGAACCCTCAGAACTACAGTGCTATGATGTCACTCACTTCCACAGGCCTTGCAGAGATAAACAACAACAACCCAGCTTTGTTGTGTATGTAACCAAAGGGATTTGTGATGTCACCTAGAACCTTTCACAGCAGCGACAGCTTTATGAGGAGCATCAGCACTGCTCTGCCTGAGCAGAACCATCACCGCCATAGGTTGTCAAATAACCCGGATTTAACCCACACAGGTAAGTCCAATGGGGTGCAGGCATGTCCTCTATGCTTACAGCTTCCCGTGGGTGTTGGTTTGATACCGTTTGGGGACAGCCAAGGAGGCATCTGCAGGCAACAAAGGTAGGTGTGTGCTTGTGTGTGTGTTTTCCTATGCAGATCCTAAGCCCAGTGTCACATGCAAGTAGGAGGAGTAGAAGGGTTCCTGCAAATCGGGTTATGGATTGCATTTAAAAAGGCCCCGTGGGAGTGCAATGGGCCCCTGTCTTGCTGCTTAGCAATAATGGTATGGGTTTAGGTTCTGCTGTGTGTACTGGTGTTGACTGCCCCCCAGCCCAGAGTGTGCATGGAAAATTGTCTGGCAAGCCTCCCTGACAGCAAGCAGTGATAGTGCCCATGAAGGGGACCTTGTTGGGCCCGCCCCTTTCACGGTTATCGCTTCCTCGGCCTTTTGGCTAAGATCAAGTGTAGTATCTGTTCTTATCAGTTTAATATCTGATACGTCCCCTATTGGGGACCATATATTAAATGGATTTTGAGAACGGGGGCCGATTCGAAGCTTGCTTCCGTCGCCCTATGCATTGACCCGATATGGCAGTATCTTCGGGTACAGTGCACCACCCCCTTACAGGGTTAAAAAGAAAGATTCCTACTTTCATTGCTACCTGCTTGCTGGCTAGCCAGCTAGCCAGCCTGTGGGCCTTGCTGCTGCTGCAGCCAAAAAACAAAGGTTGGTGCTGCTGCTGCTTCTGCTGCTTCTGCTTCTGCTTGTGTCTGGCCCCTGTTGGAGCGTCCAGGCACAGGACTTCTGCTGCTGCTGACTAAATGGCCTCCTTAATTGGATCATTTGAGTAGCCAGCACACCTGTGCAGGTAGGGCATGACATGATAGGCAGCTGCCTTGATAGCGGGTGGGTGCTGAATGTTCCTAATTGACAAAATAAGATTAATGCTTATGATGAAATATAAAATCTCATCCCTTCCCCAATATCGCGCCACACCCCTACCCCTTAATTCCCTGGTTGAACGTGATGGACATATGTCTTTTTCGACCGTACTAACTATGTAACTATGTAACATAACATGGGGGGGGGGGGGGTCTCCTGGCTGTTCACACAGGGTGTGTCATTGCTGTACATTGACCATGCATTGCTTCTGTGGTATTGCAAAGGCAAAGACAAATGCTTCCAGCCATCCATTGCACTAATGGATTGGTCATCAGCTGGCTGTCTATGTCCCGCATCAATATAGACCAAAGTACAGAGGGTTAGGCTATGCTATTGTGCACCTACCTGATGCATCAGAAGGTGCGAGGCCCTTGCTAATTCTGTGCACAGACTTTGAGATCTATGCTTTAGACTGTATCTAAACCTGCTCCAACATGGACTGACATTCTGGCCTACTTTCAGCCGATGCGACTTGTCCTGTCGCTGAACAGTCGCTTTTTATGTATTCAGCACCTATGTATAATGTTGTAAAAATGCTCTAGAAGCTAAAGTCGCAGAAATGTCACACATATTTGGCCTGCAACTTTCTGTGCGACAAATTCAGACAGGAAAAATCAGTATAAAATCCTTAGAAAATTATCCCCCAGTGTCTCCATCTGCTGGCGGTATTGAATAAGCATTGCTGCACTGATGGGGTATGCATAGACGAAAAAAAAGAAGAAAAAGAAGAATAATACGCCCAGAAAAGAGGCGAAAAGGAGAAAAACGTAAAAAAACGTGAAAAAAAAGTAAGAGGAAGAGAAGGGAAAAAAAGGTGGAAATGGGTTTAAAAGTGATTTCGGCGGAGAAATATATATATATATATATATATATATATATATATATATATATATATATATGCGCACACACACATATAGATATAAACGTATTCTCCGTTGAGATATTGCAGCCGCTGCTGTGTCCAGGCCCAGGAGCCTTAGCACTGTGCTGTGATGTCACTCAATACCACTGACATCACTAGGTGTAAACAACATCTCTCCTTTGCTGTGTATGTGACTATGGAGCTGTTTGGTGATGTCGTCTATTACGGCCTTCATAGAAGCAACAGGAGATTGTTGCATCCATCTTGAACCCTCAGAACTACAGTGCTATGATGTCACTCACTTCCACAGGCCTTGCAGAGTGTAAACAACAACAACCCAGCTTTGTTGTGTATGTAACCAAAGGGATTTGTGATGTCACCTAGAACCTTCACAGCAGCGACAGCTTTATGAGGAGCATCAGCACTGCTCTGCCTGAGCAGAACCATCACCGCCATAGGTTGTCAAATAACCCGGATTTAACCCACACAGGTAAGTCCAATGGGGTGCAGGCATGTCCTCTATGCTTACAGCTTCCGTGGGTGTTGGTTTGATACCGTTTGGGGACAGCCAAGGAGGCATCTGCAGGCAACAAAGGTAGGTGTGTGCTTGTGTGTGTGTTTCCTATGCAGATCCTAAGCCCAGTGTCACATGCAAGTAGGAGGAGTAAGAAGGGTTCCTGGCAAATCCGGGTTATGGATTGCATTTAAAAAGGCCCCGTGGGAGTGCAATGGGCCCCTGTCTTGCTGCTTAGCAATAATGGTATGGGTTTAGGTTCTGCTGTGTGTACTGGTGGTTGACTGCCCCCCAGCCCAGAGTGTGCATGGAAAATTGTCTGGCAGCCTCCCTGACAGCAAGCAGTGATAGTGCCCATGAAGGGGACCTTGTTGGGCCCGCCCTTTCACGGTTATCGCTTCTCGGCTTTTGGCTAAGATCAAGTGTAGTATCTGTTCTTATCAGTTTAATATCTGATACGTCCCCTATCTGGGGGACCATATATTAAATGGATTTTTGAGAACGGGGGCCGATTTCGAAGCTTGCCTTCCGTCGCCCTATGCATTGACCCGATATGGCAGTATCTTCGGGTACAGTGCACCACCCCCTTACAGGGTTAAAAAGAAAGATTCCTACTTTCATTGCTACCTGCTTGCTGGCTAGCCAGCTAGCCAGCCCTGTGGGCCTTGCTGCTGCTGCAGCCAAAAAACAAAAGGTGGTGCTGCTGCTGCTTCTGCTGCTTCTGCTTGTGTCTGGCCCCTGTTGGAGCGTCCAGGCACAGGACTTCTGCTGCTGCTGACTAAATGGCCTCCTTAATTGGATCATTTGAGTAGCCAGCACACCTGTGCAGGTAGGGCATGACATGATAGGCAGCTGCCTTGATAGCGGGTGGGTGCTGAATGTTCCTAATTGACAAAATAAGATTAATGCTTATGAAGAAATATAAAATCTCATCCCTTCCCCAATATCGCGCCACACCCCTACCCCTTAATTCCCTGGTTGAACTTGATGGACATATGTCTTTTTTCGACCGTACTAACTATGTAACTATGTAACATAACATGGGGGGGGGGGGGTCTCCTGGCTGTTCACACAGGTGTGTCATTGCTGTACATTGACCATGCATTGCTTCTGTGGTATTGCAAAGGCAAAGACAAATGCTTCCAGCCATCCATTGCACTAATGGATTGGTCATCAGCTGGCTGTCTATGTCCCGCATCAATATAGACCAAAGTACAGAGGGTTAGGCTATGCTATTGTGCACCTACCTGATGCATCAGAAGGTGCGAGGCCCTTGCTAAATTCTGTGCACAGACTTTGAGATCTATGCTTTAGACTGTATCTAAACCTGCTCCAACATGGACTGACATTCTGGCCTACTTTCAGCCGATGCGACTTGTCTGTCGCTGAACAGTCGCTTTTTATGTATTCAGCACCTATGTATAATGTTGTAAAAATGCTCTAGAAGCTAAAGTCGCAGAAATGTCACACATATTTGGCCTGCAACTTTCTGTGCGACAAATTCAGACAGGAAAAATCAGTATAAATCCTTAGAAAATTATCCCCCAGTGTCTCCATCTGCTGGCGGTATTGAATAAGCATTGCTGCACTGATGGGGTATGCATTAGACGAAAAAAAAGAAGAAAAAGAAGAATAATACGCCCAGAAAAGAGGCGAAAAGGAGAAAAACGTAAAAAAACGTGAAAAAAAAGTAAGAGGAAGAGAAGGGAAAAAAAGGTGGAAATGGGTTTAAAAGTGATTTCGGCGGAGAAATATATATATATATATATATATATATATATATATATATATATATGCGCACACACACACATAGATATAAACGTATTCTCCGTTGAGATATTGCAGCCGCTGCTGTGTCCAGGCCCAGGAGCCTTAGCACTGTGCTGTGATGTCACTCAATACCACTGACATCACTAGGTGTAAACAACATCTCTCCTTTGCTGTGTATGTGACTATGGAGCTGTTTGGTGATGTCGTCTATTACGGCCTTCATAGAAGCAACAGGAGATTGTTGCATCCATCTTGAACCCTCAGAACTACAGTGCTATGATGTCACTCACTTCCACAGGCCTTGCAGAGTGTAAACAACAACAACCCAGCTTTGTTGTGTATGTAACCATAGGGATTTGTGATGTCACCTAGAACCTTCACAGCAGCGACAGCTTTATGAGGAGCATCAGCACTGCTCTGCCTGAGCAGAACCATCACCGCCATAGGTTGTCAAATAACCCGGATTTAACCCACACAGGTAAGTCCAATGGGGTGCAGGCATGTCCTCTATGCTTACAGCTTCCCGTGGGTGTTGGTTTGATACCGTTTGGGGACAGCCAAGGAGGCATCTGCAGGCAACAAAGGTAGGTGTGTGCTTGTGTGTGTGTTTCCTATGCAGATCCTAAGCCCAGTGTCACATGCAAGTAGGAGGAGTAAGAAGGGTTCCTGGCAAATCCGGGTTATGGATTGCATTTAAAAAGGCCCTGTGGGAGTGCAATGGGCCCCTGTCTTGCTGCTTAGCAATAATGGTATGGGTTTAGGTTCTGCTGTGTGTACTGGTGGTTGACTGCCCCCCAGCCCAGAGTGTGCATGGAAAATTGTCTGGCAGCCTCCCTGACAGCAAGCAGTGATAGTGCCCATGAAGGGGACCTTGTTGGGCCCGCCCCTTTCACGGTTATCGCTTCTCGGCCTTTTGGCTAAGATCAAGTGTAGTATCTGTTCTTATCAGTTTAATATCTGATACGTCCCCTATCTGGGGACCATATATTAAATGGATTTTTGAGAACGGGGGCCGATTTCGAAGCTTGCTTCCGTCGCCCTATGCATTGACCCGATATGGCAGTATCTTCGGGTACAGTGCACCACCCCCTTACAGGGTTAAAAAGAAAGATTCCTACTTTCATTGCTACCTGCTTGCTGGCTAGCCAGCTAGCCAGCCCTGTGGGCCTTGCTGCTGCTGCAGCCAAAAAACAAAAGGTGGTGCTGCTGCTGCTTCTGCTGCTTCTGCTTCTGCTTGTGTCTGGCCCCTGTTGGAGCGTCCAGGCACAGGACTTCTGCTGCTGCTGACTAAATGGCCTCCTTAATTGGATCATTTGAGTAGCCAGCACACCTGTGCAGGTAGGGCATGACATGATAGGCAGCTGCCTTGATAGCGGGTGGGTGCTGAATGTTCCTAATTGACAAAATAAGATTAATGCTTATGAAGAAATATAAAATCTCATCCCTTCCCCAATATCGCGCCACACCCCTACCCCTTAATTCCCTGGTTGAACTTGATGGACATATGTCTTTTTTCGACCGTACTAACTATGTAACTATGTAACATAACATGGGGGGGGGGGGGTCTCCTGGCTGTTCACACAGGTGTGTCATTGCTGTACATTGACCATGCATTGCTTCTGTGGTATTGCAAAGGCAAAGACAAATGCTTCCAGCCATCCATTGCACTAATGGATTGGTCATCAGCTGGCTGTCTATGTCCCGCATCAATATAGACCAAAGTACAGAGGGTTAGGCTATGCTATTGTGCACCTACCTGATGCATCAGAAGGTGCGAGGCCCTTGCTAAATTCTGTGCACAGACTTTGAGATCTATGCTTTAGACTGTATCTAAACCTGCTCCAACATGGACTGACATTCTGGCCTACTTTCAGCCGATGCGACTTGTCTGTCGCTGAACAGTCGCTTTTTATGTATTCAGCACCTATGTATAATGTTGTAAAAATGCTCTAGAAGCTAAAGTCGCAGAAATGTCACACATATTTGGCCTGCAACTTTCTGTGCGACAAATTCAGACAGGAAAAATCAGTATAAATCCTTAGAAAATTATCCCCCAGTGTCTCCATCTGCTGGCGGTATTGAATAAGCATTGCTGCACTGATGGGGTATGCATTAGACGAAAAAAAAGAAGAAAAAGAAGAATAATACGCCCAGAAAAGAGGCGAAAAGGAGAAAAACGTAAAGAAACGTGAAAAAAAAGTAAGAGGAAGAGAAGGGAAAAAAAGGTGGAAATGGGTTTAAAAGTGATTTCGGCGGAGAAATATTTATATATATATATATATATATATATATATATATATATATATATATATGCGCACACACACACATAGATATAAACGTATTCTCCGTTGAGATATTGCAGCCGCTGCTGTGTCCAGGCCCAGGAGCCTTAGCACTGTGCTGTGATGTCACTCAATACCACTGACATCACTAGGTGTAAACAACATCTCTCCTTTGCTGTGTATGTGACTATGGAGCTGTTTGGTGATGTCGTCTATTACGGCCTTCATAGAAGCAACAGGAGATTGTTGCATCCATCTTGAACCCTCAGAACTACAGTGCTATGATGTCACTCACTTCCACAGGCCTTGCAGAGTGTAAACAACAACAACCCAGCTTTGTTGTGTATGTAACCATAGGGATTTGTGATGTCACCTAGAACCTTCACAGCAGCGACAGCTTTATGAGGAGCATCAGCACTGCTCTGCCTGAGCAGAACCATCACCGCCATAGGTTGTCAAATAACCCGGATTTAACCCACACAGGTAAGTCCAATGGGGTGCAGGCATGTCCTCTATGCTTACAGCTTCCCGTGGGTGTTGGTTTGATACCGTTTGGGGACAGCCAAGGAGGCATCTGCAGGCAACAAAGGTAGGTGTGTGCTTGTGTGTGTGTTTCCTATGCAGATCCTAAGCCCAGTGTCACATGCAAGTAGGAGGAGTAAGAAGGGTTCCTGGCAAATCCGGGTTATGGATTGCATTTAAAAAGGCCCCGTGGGAGTGCAATGGGCCCCTGTCTTGCTGCTTAGCAATAATGGTATGGGTTTAGGTTCTGCTGTGTGTACTGGTGGTTGACTGCCCCCCAGCCCAGAGTGTGCATGGAAAATTGTCTGGCAGCCTCCCTGACAGCAAGCAGTGATAGTGCCCATGAAGGGGACCTTGTTGGGCCCGCCCCTTTCACGGTTATCGCTTCTCGGCCTTTTGGCTAAGATCAAGTGTAGTATCTGTTCTTATCAGTTTAATATCTGATACGTCCCCTATCTGGGGACCATATATTAAATGGATTTTTGAGAACGGGGGCCGATTTCGAAGCTTGCTTCCGTCGCCCTATGCATTGACCCGATATGGCAGTATCTTCGGGTACAGTGCACCACCCCCTTACAGGGTTAAAAAGAAAGATTCCTACTTTCATTGCTACCTGCTTGCTGGCTAGCCAGCTAGCCAGCCCTGTGGGCCTTGCTGCTGCTGCAGCCAAAAAACAAAAGGTGGTGCTGCTGCTGCTTCTGCTGCTTCTGCTTCTGCTTGTGTCTGGCCCCTGTTGGAGCGTCCAGGCACAGGACTTCTGCTGCTGCTGACTAAATGGCCTCCTTAATTGGATCATTTGAGTAGCCAGCACACCTGTGCAGGTAGGGCATGACATGATAGGCAGCTGCCTTGATAGCGGGTGGGTGCTGAATGTTCCTAATTGACAAAATAAGATTAATGCTTATGAAGAAATATAAAATCTCATCCCTTCCCCAATATCGCGCCACACCCCTACCCCTTAATTCCCTGGTTGAACTTGATGGACATATGTCTTTTTTCGACCGTACTAACTATGTAACTATGTAACATAACATGGGGGGGGGAGGGGGGTCTCCTGGCTGTTCACACAGGTGTGTCATTGCTGTACATTGACCATGCATTGCTTCTGTGGTATTGCAAAGGCAAAGACAAATGCTTCCAGCCATCCATTGCACTAATGGATTGGTCATCAGCTGGCTGTCTATGTCCCGCATCAATATAGACCAAAGTACAGAGGGTTAGGCTATGCTATTGTGCACCTACCTGATGCATCAGAAGGTGCGAGGCCCTTGCTAAATTCTGTGCACAGACTTTGAGATCTATGCTTTAGACTGTATCTAAACCTGCTCCAACATGGACTGACATTCTGGCCTACTTTCAGCCGATGCGACTTGTCTGTCGCTGAACAGTCGCTTTTTATGTATTCAGCACCTATGTATAATGTTGTAAAAATGCTCTAGAAGCTAAAGTCGCAGAAATGTCACACATATTTGGCCTGCAACTTTCTGTGCGACAAATTCAGACAGGAAAAATCAGTATAAATCCTTAGAAAATTATCCCCCAGTGTCTCCATCTGCTGGCGGTATTGAATAAGCATTGCTGCACTGATGGGGTATGCATTAGACGAAAAAAAAGAAGAAAAAGAAGAATAATACGCCCAGAAAAGAGGCGAAAAGGAGAAAAACGTAAAAAAACGTGAAAAAAAAGTAAGAGGAAGAGAAGGGAAAAAAAGGTGGAAATGGGTTTAAAAGTGATTTCGGCGGAGGAATATATATATATATATATATATATATATATATATATATATATATATATGCGCACACACACACATAGATATAAACGTATTCTCCGTTGAGATATTGCAGCCGCTGCTGTGTCCAGGCCCAGGAGCCTTAGCACTGTGCTGTGATGTCACTCAATACCACTGACATCACTAGGTGTAAACAACATCTCTCCTTTGCTGTGTATGTGACTATGGAGCTGTTTGGTGATGTCGTCTATTACGGCCTTCATAGAAGCAACAGGAGATTGTTGCATCCATCTTGAACCCTCAGAACTACAGTGCTATGATGTCACTCACTTCCACAGGCCTTGCAGAGTGTAAACAACAACAACCCAGCTTTGTTGTGTATGTAACCATAGGGATTTGTGATGTCACCTAGAACCTTCACAGCAGCGGCAGCTTTATGAGGAGCATCAGCACTGCTCTGCCTGAGCAGAACCATCACCGCCATAGGTTGTCAAATAACCCGGATTTAACCCACACAGGTAAGTCCAATGGGGTGCAGGCATGTCCTCTATGCTTACAGCTTCCCGTGGGTGTTGGTTTGATACCGTTTGGGGACAGCCAAGGAGGCATCTGCAGGCAACAAAGGTAGGTGTGTGCTTGTGTGTGTGTTTCCTATGCAGATCCTAAGCCCAGTGTCACATGCAAGTAGGAGGAGTAAGAAGGGTTCCTGGCAAATCCGGGTTATGGATTGCATTTAAAAAGGCCCCGTGGGAGTGCAATGGGCCCCTGTCTTGCTGCTTAGCAATAATGGTATGGGTTTAGGTTCTGCTGTGTGTACTGGTGGTTGACTGCCCCCCAGCCCAGAGTGTGCATGGAAAATTGTCTGGCAGCCTCCCTGACAGCAAGCAGTGATAGTGCCCATGAAGGGGACCTTGTTGGGCCCGCCCCTTTCACGGTTATCGCTTCTCGGCCTTTTGGCTAAGATCAAGTGTAGTATCTGTTCTTATCAGTTTAATATCTGATACGTCCCCTATCTGGGGACCATATATTAAATGGATTTTTGAGAACGGGGGCCGATTTCGAAGCTTGCTTCCGTCGCCCTATGCATTGACCCGATATGGCAGTATCTTCGGGTACAGTGCACCACCCCCTTACAGGGTTAAAAAGAAAGATTCCTACTTTCATTGCTACCTGCTTGCTGGCTAGCCAGCTAGCCAGCCCTGTGGGCCTTGCTGCTGCTGCAGCCAAAAAACAAAAGGTGGTGCTGCTGCTGCTTCTGCTTCTGCTTGTGTCTGGCCCCTGTTGGAGCGTCCAGGCACAGGACTTCTGCTGCTGCTGACTAAATGGCCTCCTTAATTGGATCATTTGAGTAGCCAGCACACCTGTGCAGGTAGGGCATGACATGATAGGCAGCTGCCTTGATAGCGGGTGGGTGCTGAATGTTCCTAATTGACAAAATAAGATTAATGCTTATGAAGAAATATAAAATCTCATCCCTTCCCCAATATCGCGCCACACCCCTACCCCTTAATTCCCTGGTTGAACTTGATGGACATATGTCTTTTTTCGACCGTACTAACTATGTAACTATGTAACATAACATGGGGGGGGGGGGGGGGGGTCTCCTGGCTGTTCACACAGGTGTGTCATTGCTGTACATTGACCATGCATTGCTTCTGTGGTATTGCAAAGGCAAAGACAAATGCTTCCAGCCATCCATTGCACTAATGGATTGGTCATCAGCTGGCTGTCTATGTCCCGCATCAATATAGACCAAAGTACAGAGGGTTAGGCTATGCTATTGTGCACCTACCTGATGCATCAGAAGGTGCGAGGCCCTTGCTAAATTTTGTGCACAGACTTTGAGATCTATGCTTTAGACTGTATCTAAACCTGCTCCAACATGGACTGACATTCTGGCCTACTTTCAGCCGATGCGACTTGTCTGTCGCTGAACAGTCGCTTTTTATGTATTCAGCACCTATGTATAATGTTGTAAAAATGCTCTAGAAGCTAAAGTCGCAGAAATGTCACACATATTTGGCCTGCAACTTTCTGTGCGACAAATTCAGACAGGAAAAATCAGTATAAATCCTTAGAAAATTATCCCCCAGTGTCTCCATCTGCTGGCGGTATTGAATAAGCATTGCTGCACTGATGGGGTATGCATTAGACGAAAAAAAAGAAGAAAAAGAAGAATAATACGCCCAGAAAAGAGGCGAAAAGGAGAAAAACGTAAAAAAACGTGAAAAAAAAGTAAGAGGAAGAGAAGGGAAAAAAAGGTGGAAATGGGTTTAAAAGTGATTTCGGCGGAGAAATATATATATATATATATATATATATATATATATATATATATATATGCGCACACACACACATAGATATAAACGTATTCTCCGTTGAGATATTGCAGCCGCTGCTGTGTCCAGGCCCAGGAGCCTTAGCACTGTGCTGTGATGTCACTCAATACCACTGACATCACTAGGTGTAAACAACATCTCTCCTTTGCTGTGTATGTGACTATGGAGCTGTTTGGTGATGTCGTCTATTACGGCCTTCATAGAAGCAACAGGAGATTGTTGCATCCATCTAGAACCCTCAGAACTACAGTGCTATGATGTCACTCACTTCCACAGGCCTTGCAGAGTGTAAACAACAACAACCCAGCTTTGTTGTGTATGTAACCATAGGGATTTGTGATGTCACCTAGAACCTTCACAGCAGCGACAGCTTTATGAGGAGCATCAGCACTGCTCTGCCTGAGCAGAACCATCACCGCCATAGGTTGTCAAATAACCCGGATTTAACCCACACAGGTAAGTCCAATGGGGTGCAGGCATGTCCTCTATGCTTACAGCTTCCCGTGGGTGTTGGTTTGATACCGTTTGGGGACAGCCAAGGAGGCATCTGCAGGCAACAAAGGTAGGTGTGTGCTTGTGTGTGTGTTTCCTATGCAGATCCTAAGCCCAGTGTCACATGCAAGTAGGAGGAGTAAGAAGGGTTCCTGGCAAATCCGGGTTATGGATTGCATTTAAAAAGGCCCCGTGGGAGTGCAATGGGCCCCTGTCTTGCTGCTTAGCAATAATGGTATGGGTTTAGGTTCTGCTGTGTGTACTGGTGGTTGACTGCCCCCCAGCCCAGAGTGTGCATGGAAAATTGTCTGGCAGCCTCCCTGACAGCAAGCAGTGATAGTGCCCATGAAGGGGACCTTGTTGGGCCCGCCCCTTTCACGGTTATCGCTTCTCGGCCTTTTGGCTAAGATCAAGTGTAGTATCTGTTCTTATCAGTTTAATATCTGATACGTCCCCTATCTGGGGACCATATATTAAATGGATTTTTGAGAACGGGGGCCGATTTCGAAGCTTGCTTCCGTCGCCCTATGCATTGACCCGATATGGCAGTATCTTCGGGTACAGTGCACCACCCCCTTACAGGGTTAAAAAGAAAGATTCCTACTTTCATTGCTACCTGCTTGCTGGCTAGCCAGCTAGCCAGCCCTGTGGGCCTTGCTGCTGCTGCAGCCAAAAAACAAAAGGTGGTGCTGCTGCTGCTTCTGCTGCTTCTGCTTCTGCTTGTGTCTGGCCCCTGTTGGAGCGTCCAGGCACAGGACTTCTGCTGCTGCTGACTAAATGGCCTCCTTAATTGGATCATTTGAGTAGCCAGCACACCTGTGCAGGTAGGGCATGACATGATAGGCAGCTGCCTTGATAGCGGGTGGGTGCTGAATGTTCCTAATTGACAAAATAAGATTAATGCTTATGAAGAAATATAAAATCTCATCCCTTCCCCAATATCGCGCCACACCCCTACCCCTTAATTCCCTGGTTGAACTTGATGGACATATGTCTTTTTTCGACCGTACTAACTATGTAACTATGTAACATAACATGGGGGGGGGGGGGGGGTCTCCTGGCTGTTCACACAGGTGTGTCATTGCTGTACATTGACCATGCATTGCTTCTGTGGTATTGCAAAGGCAAAGACAAATGCTTCCAGCCATCCATTGCACTAATGGATTGGTCATCAGCTGGCTGTCTATGTCCCGCATCAATATAGACCAAAGTACAGAGGGTTAGGCTATGCTATTGTGCACCTACCTGATGCATCAGAAGGTGCGAGGCCCTTGCTAAATTCTGTGCACAGACTTTGAGATCTATGCTTTAGACTGTATCTAAACCTGCTCCAACATGGACTGACATTCTGGCCTACTTTCAGCCGATGCGACTTGTCTGTCGCTGAACAGTCGCTTTTTATGTATTCAGCACCTATGTATAATGTTGTAAAAATGCTCTAGAAGCTAAAGTCGCAGAAATGTCACACATATTTGGCCTGCAACTTTCTGTGCGACAAATTCAGACAGGAAAAATCAGTATAAATCCTTAGAAAATTATCCCCCAGTGTCTCCATCTGCTGGCGGTATTGAATAAGCATTGCTGCACTGATGGGGTATGCATTAGACGAAAAAAAAGAAGAAAAAGAAGAATAATACGCCCAGAAAAGAGGCGAAAAGGAGAAAAACGTAAAAAAACGTGAAAAAAAAGTAAGAGGAAGAGAAGGGAGAAAAAGGTGGAAATGGGTTTAAAAGTGATTTCGGCGGAGAAATATATATATATATATATATATATATATATATATATATATATATATATATGCGCACACACACACATAGATATAAACGTATTCTCCGTTGAGATATTGCAGCCGCTGCTGTGTCCAGGCCCAGGAGCCTTAGCACTGTGCTGTGATGTCACTCAATACCACTGACATCACTAGGTGTAAACAACATCTCTCCTTTGCTGTGTATGTGACTATGGAGCTGTTTGGTGATGTCGTCTATTACGGCCTTCATAGAAGCAACAGGAGATTGTTGCATCCATCTTGAACCCTCAGAACTACAGTGCTATGATGTCACTCACTTCCACAGGCCTTGCAGAGTGTAAACAACAACAACCCAGCTTTGTTGTGTATGTAACCATAGGGATTTGTGATGTCACCTAGAACCTTCACAGCAGCGACAGCTTTATGAGGAGCATCAGCACTGCTCTGCCTGAGCAGAACCATCACCGCCATAGGTTGTCAAATAACCCGGATTTAACCCACACAGGTAAGTCCAATGGGGTGCAGGCATGTCCTCTATGCTTACAGCTTCCCGTGGGTGTTGGTTTGATACCGTTTGGGGACAGCCAAGGAGGCATCTGCAGGCAACAAAGGTAGGTGTGTGCTTGTGTGTGTGTTTCCTATGCAGATCCTAAGCCCAGTGTCACATGCAAGTAGGAGGAGTAAGAAGGGTTCCTGGCAAATCCGGGTTATGGATTGCATTTAAAAAGGCCCCGTGGGAGTGCAATGGGCCCCTGTCTTGCTGCTTAGCAATAATGGTATGGGTTTAGGTTCTGCTGTGTGTACTGGTGGTTGACTGCCCCCCAGCCCAGAGTGTGCATGGAAAATTGTCTGGCAGCCTCCCTGACAGCAAGCAGTGATAGTGCCCATGAAGGGGACCTTGTTGGGCCCGCCCCTTTCACGGTTATCGCTTCTCGGCCTTTTGGCTAAGATCAAGTGTAGTATCTGTTCTTATCAGTTTAATATCTGATACGTCCCCTATCTGGGGACCATATATTAAATGGATTTTTGAGAACGGGGGCCGATTTCGAAGCTTGCTTCCGTCGCCCTATGCATTGACCCGATATGGCAGTATCTTCGGGTACAGTGCACCACCCCCTTACAGGGTTAAAAAGAAAGATTCCTACTTTCATTGCTACTGCTTGCTGGCTAGCCAGCTAGCCAGCCCTGTGGGCCTTGCTGCTGCTGCAGCCAAAAAACAAAAGGTGGTGCTGCTGCTGCTTCTGCTGCTTCTGCTTCTGCTTGTGTCTGGCCCCTGTTGGAGCGTCCAGGCACAGGACTTCTGCTGCTGCTGACTAAATGGCCTCCTTAATTGGATCATTTGAGTAGCCAGCACACCTGTGCAGGTAGCTGCCTTGATAGCGGGTGGGTGCTGAATGTTCCTAATTGACAAAATAAGATTAATGCTTATGAAGAAATATAAAATCTCATCCCTTCCCCAATATCGCGCCACACCCCTACCCCTTAATTCCCTGGTTGAACTTGATGGACATATGTCTTTTTTCGACCGTACTAACTATGTAACTATGTAACATAACATGGGGGGGGGGGGGGGGGTCTCCTGGCTGTTCACACAGGTGTGTCATTGCTGTACATTGACCATGCATTGCTTCTGTGGTATTGCAAAGGCAAAGACAAATGCTTCCAGCCATCCATTGCACTAATGGATTGGTCATCAGCTGGCTGTCTATGTCCCGCATCAATATAGACCAAAGTACAGAGGGTTAGGCTATGCTATTGTGCACCTACCTGATGCATCAGAAGGTGCGAGGCCCTTGCTAAATTCTGTGCACAGACTTTGAGATCTATGCTTTAGACTGTATCTAAACCTGCTCCAACATGGACTGACATTCTGGCCTACTTTCAGCCGATGCGACTTGTCTGTCGCTGAACAGTCGCTTTTTATGTATTCAGCACCTATGTATAATGTTGTAAAAATGCTCTAGAAGCTAAAGTCGCAGAAATGTCACACATATTTGGCCTGCAACTTTCTGTGCGACAAATTCAGACAGGAAAAATCAGTATAAATCCTTAGAAAATTATCCCCCAGTGTCTCCATCTGCTGGCGGTATTGAATAAGCATTGCTGCACTGATGGGGTATGCATTAGACGAAAAAAAAGAAGAAAAAGAAGAATAATACGCCCAGAAAAGAGGCGAAAAGGAGAAAAACGTAAAAAAACGTGAAAAAAAAGTAAGAGGAAGAGAAGAGAAAAAAAGGTGGAAATGGGTTTAAAAGTGATTTCGGCGGAGAAATATATATATATATATATATATATATATATATATATATATATATATGCGCACACACACACATAGATATAAACGTATTCTCCGTTGAGATATTGCAGCCGCTGCTGTGTCCAGGCCCAGGAGCCTTAGCACTGTGCTGTGATGTCACTCAATACCACTGACATCACTAGGTGTAAACAACATCTCTCCTTTGCTGTGTATGTGACTATGGAGCTGTTTGGTGATGTCGTCTATTACGGCCTTCATAGAAGCAACAGGAGATTGTTGCATCCATCTTGAACCCTCAGAACTACAGTGCTATGATGTCACTCACTTCCACAGGCCTTGCAGAGTGTAAACAACAACAACCCAGCTTTGTTGTGTATGTAACCATAGGGATTTGTGATGTCACCTAGAACCTTCACAGCAGCGACAGCTTTATGAGGAGCATCAGCACTGCTCTGCCTGAGCAGAACCATCACCGCCATAGGTTGTCAAATAACCCGGATTTAACCCACACAGGTAAGTCCAATGGGGTGCAGGCATGTCCTCTATGCTTACAGCTTCCCGTGGGTGTTGGTTTGATACCGTTTGGGGACAGCCAAGGAGGCATCTGCAGGCAACAAAGGTAGGTGTGTGCTTGTGTGTGTGTTTCCTATGCAGATCCTAAGCCCAGTGTCACATGCAAGTAGGAGGAGTAAGAAGGGTTCCTGGCAAATCCGGGTTATGGATTGCATTTAAAAAGGCCCCGTGGGAGTGCAATGGGCCCCTGTCTTGCTGCTTAGCAATAATGGTATGGGTTTAGGTTCTGCTGTGTGTACTGGTGGTTGACTGCCCCCCAGCCCAGAGTGTGCATGGAAAATTGTCTGGCAGCCTCCCTGACAGCAAGCAGTGATAGTGCCCATGAAGGGGACCTTGTTGGGCCCGCCCCTTTCACGGTTATCGCTTCTCGGCCTTTTGGCTAAGATCAAGTGTAGTATCTGTTCTTATCAGTTTAATATCTGATACGTCCCCTATCTGGGGACCATATATTAAATGGATTTTTGAGAACGGGGGCCGATTTCGAAGCTTGCTTCCGTCGCCCTATGCATTGACCCGATATGGCAGTATCTTCGGGTACAGTGCACCACCCCCTTACAGGGTTAAAAAGAAAGATTCCTACTTTCATTGCTACCTGCTTGCTGGCTAGCCAGCTAGCCAGCCCTGTGGGCCTTGCTGCTGCTGCAGCCAAAAAACAAAAGGTGGTGCTGCTGCTGCTTCTGCTGCTTCTGCTTCTGCTTGTGTCTGGCCCCTGTTGGAGCGTCCAGGCACAGGACTTCTGCTGCTGCTGACTAAATGGCCTCCTTAATTGGATCATTTGAGTAGCCAGCACACCTGTGCAGGTAGGGCATGACATGATAGGCAGCTGCCTTGATAGCGGGTGGGTGCTGAATGTTCCTAATTGACAAAATAAGATTAATGCTTATGAAGAAATATAAAATCTCATCCCTTCCCCAATATCGCGCCACACCCCTACCCCTTAATTCCCTGGTTGAACTTGATGGACATATGTCTTTTTTCGACCGTACTAACTATGTAACTATGTAACATAACATGGGGGGGGGGGGGGGGGGGGGGGTCTCCTGGCTGTTCACACAGGTGTGTCATTGCTGTACATTGACCATGCATTGCTTCTGTGGTATTGCAAAGGCAAAGACAAATGCTTCCAGCCATCCATTGCACTAATGGATTGGTCATCAGCTGGCTGTCTATGTCCTGCATCAATATAGACCAAAGTACAGAGGGTTAGGCTATGCTATTGTGCACCTACCTGATGCATCAGAAGGTGCGAGGCCCTTGCTAAATTCTGTGCACAGACTTTGAGATCTATGCTTTAGACTGTATCTAAACCTGCTCCAACATGGACTGACATTCTGGCCTACTTTCAGCCGATGCGACTTGTCTGTCGCTGAACAGTCGCTTTTTATGTATTCAGCACCTATGTATAATGTTGTAAAAATGCTCTAGAAGCTAAAGTCGCAGAAATGTCACACATATTTGGCCTGCAACTTTCTGTGCGACAAATTCAGACAGGAAAAATCAGTATAAATCCTTAGAAAATTATCCCCCAGTGTCTCCATCTGCTGGCGGTATTGAATAAGCATTGCTGCACTGATGGGGTATGCATTAGACGAAAAAAAAGAAGAAAAAGAAGAATAATACGCCCAGAAAAGAGGCGAAAAGGAGAAAAACGTAAAAAAACGTGAAAAAAAAGTAAGAGGAAGAGAAGGGAAAAAAAGGTGGAAATGGGTTTAAAAGTGATTTCGGCGGAGAAATATATATATATATATATATATATATATATATATATATATATATATATATGCGCACACACACACATAGATATAAACGTATTCTCCGTTGAGATATTGCAGCCGCTGCTGTGTCCAGGCCCAGGAGCCTTAGCACTGTGCTGTGATGTCACTCAATACCACTGACATCACTAGGTGTAAACAACATCTCTCCTTTGCTGTGTATGTGACTATGGAGCTGTTTGGTGATGTCGTCTATTATGGCCTTCATAGAAGCAACAGGAGATTGTTGCATCCATCTTGAACCCTCAGAACTACAGTGCTATGATGTCACTCACTTCCACAGGCCTTGCAGAGTGTAAACAACAACAACCCAGCTTTGTTGTGTATGTAACCATAGGGATTTGTGATGTCACCTAGAACCTTCACAGCAGCGACAGCTTTATGAGGAGCATCAGCACTGCTCTGCCTGAGCAGAACCATCACCGCCATAGGTTGTCAAATAACCCGGATTTAACCCACACAGGTAAGTCCAATGGGGTGCAGGCATGTCCTCTATGCTTACAGCTTCCCGTGGGTGTTGGTTTGATACCGTTTGGGGACAGCCAAGGAGGCATCTGCAGGCAACAAAGGTAGGTGTGTGCTTGTGTGTGTGTTTCCTATGCAGATCCTAAGCCCAGTGTCACATGCAAGTAGGAGGAGTAAGAAGGGTTCCTGGCAAATCCGGGTTATGGATTGCATTTAAAAAGGCCCCGTGGGAGTGCAATGGGCCCCTGTCTTGCTGCTTAGCAATAATGGTATGGGTTTAGGTTCTGCTGTGTGTACTGGTGGTTGACTGCCCCCCAGCCCAGAGTGTGCATGGAAAATTGTCTGGCAGCCTCCCTGACAGCAAGCAGTGATAGTGCCCATGAAGGGGACCTTGTTGGGCCCGCCCCTTTCACGGTTATCGCTTCTCGGCCTTTTGGCTAAGATCAAGTGTAGTATCTGTTCTTATCAGTTTAATATCTGATACGTCCCCTATCTGGGGACCATATATTAAATGGATTTTTGAGAACGGGGGCCGATTTCGAAGCTTGCTTCCGTCGCCCTATGCATTGACCCGATATGGCAGTATCTTCGGGTACAGTGCACCACCCCCTTACAGGGTGAAAAAGAAAGATTCCTACTTTCATTGCTACCTGCTTGCTGGCTAGCCAGCTAGCCAGCCCTGTGGGCCTTGCTGCTGCTGCAGCCAAAAAACAAAAGGTGGTGCTGCTGCTGCTTCTGCTGCTTCTGCTTCTGCTTGTGTCTGGCCCCTGTTGGAGCGTCCAGGCACAGGACTTCTGCTGCTGCTGACTAAATGGCCTCCTTAATTGGATCATTTGAGTAGCCAGCACACCTGTGCAGGTAGGGCATGACATGATAGGCAGCTGCCTTGATAGCGGGTGGGTGCTGAATGTTCCTAATTGACAAAATAAGATTAATGCTTATGAAGAAATATAAAATCTCATCCCTTCCCCAATATCGCGCCACACCCCTACCCCTTAATTCCCTGGTTGAACTTGATGGACATATGTCTTTTTTCGACCGTACTAACTATGTAACTATGTAACATAACATGGGGGGGGGGGGGGGGGGGTCTCCTGGCTGTTCACACAGGTGTGTCATTGCTGTACATTGACCATGCATTGCTTCTGTGGTATTGCAAAGGCAAAGACAAATGCTTCCAGCCATCCATTGCACTAATGGATTGGTCATCAGCTGGCTGTCTATGTCCCGCATCAATATAGACCAAAGTACAGAGGGTTAGGCTATGCTATTGTGCACCTACCTGATGCATCAGAAGGTGCGAGGCCCTTGCTAAATTCTGTGCACAGACTTTGAGATCTATGCTTTAGACTGTATCTAAACCTGCTCCAACATGGACTGACATTCTGGCCTACTTTCAGCCGATGCGACTTGTCTGTCGCTGAACAGTCGCTTTTTATGTATTCAGCACCTATGTATAATGTTGTAAAAATGCTCTAGAAGCTAAAGTCGCAGAAATGTCACACATATTTGGCCTGCAACTTTCTGTGCGACAAATTCAGACAGGAAAAATCAGTATAAATCCTTAGAAAATTATCCCCCAGTGTCTCCATCTGCTGGCGGTATTGAATAAGCATTGCTGCACTGATGGGGTATGCATTAGACGAAAAAAAAGAAGAAAAAGAAGAATAATACGCCCAGAAAAGAGGCGAAAAGGAGAAAAACGTAAAAAAACGTGAAAAAAAAGTAAGAGGAAGAGAAGGGAAAAAAAGGTGGAAATGGGTTTAAAAGTGATTTCGGCGGAGAAATATATATATATATATATATATATATATATATATATATATATATATGCGCACACACACACATAGATATAAACGTATTCTCCGTTGAGATATTGCAGCCGCTGCTGTGTCCAGGCCCAGGAGCCTTAGCACTGTGCTGTGATGTCACTCAATACCACTGACATCACTAGGTGTAAACAACATCTCTCCTTTGCTGTGTATGTGACTATGGAGCTGTTTGGTGATGTCGTCTATTACGGCCTTCATAGAAGCAACAGGAGATTGTTGCATCCATCTTGAACCCTCAGAACTACAGTGCTATGATGTCACTCACTTCCACAGGCCTTGCAGAGTGTAAACAACAACAACCCAGCTTTGTTGTGTATGTAACCATAGGGATTTGTGATGTCACCTAGAACCTTCACAGCAGCGACAGCTTTATGAGGAGCATCAGCACTGCTCTGCCTGAGCAGAACCATCACCGCCATAGGTTGTCAAATAACCCGGATTTAACCCACACAGGTAAGTCCAATGGGGTGCAGGCATGTCCTCTATGCTTACAGCTTCCCGTGGGTGTTGGTTTGATACCGTTTGGGGACAGCCAAGGAGGCATCTGCAGGCAACAATGGTAGGTGTGTGCTTGTGTGTGTGTTTCCTATGCAGATCCTAAGCCCAGTGTCACATGCAAGTAGGAGGAGTAAGAAGGGTTCCTGGCAAATCCGGGTTATGGATTGCATTTAAAAAGGCCCCGTGGGAGTGCAATGGGCCCCTGTCTTGCTGCTTAGCAATAATGGTATGGGTTTAGGTTCTGCTGTGTGTACTGGTGGTTGACTGCCCCCCAGCCCAGAGTGTGCATGGAAAATTGTCTGGCAGCCTCCCTGACAGCAAGCAGCGATAGTGCCCATGAAGGGGACCTTGTTGGGCCCGCCCCTTTCACGGTTATCGCTTCTCGGCCTTTTGGCTAAGATCAAGTGTAGTATCTGTTCTTATCAGTTTAATATCTGATACGTCCCCTATCTGGGGACCATATATTAAATGGATTTTTGAGAACGGGGGCCGATTTCGAAGCTTGCTTCCGTCGCCCTATGCATTGACCCGATATGGCAGTATCTTCGGGTACAGTGCACCACCCCCTTACAGGGTTAAAAAGAAAGATTCCTACTTTCATTGCTACCTGCTTGCTGGCTAGCCAGCTAGCCAGCCCTGTGGGCCTTGCTGCTGCTGCAGCCAAAAAACAAAAGGTGGTGCTGCTGCTGCTTCTGCTGCTTCTGCTTCTGCTTGTGTCTGGCCCCTGTTGGAGCGTCCAGGCACAGGACTTCTGCTGCTGCTGACTAAATGGCCTCCTTAATTGGATCATTTGAGTAGCCAGCACACCTGTGCAGGTAGGGCATGACATGATAGGCAGCTGCCTTGATAGCGGGTGGGTGCTGAATGTTCCTAATTGACAAAATAAGATTAATGCTTATGAAGAAATATAAAATCTCATCCCTTCCCCAATATCGCGCCACACCCCTACCCCTTAATTCCCTGGTTGAACTTGATGGACATATGTCTTTTTTCGACCGTACTAACTATGTAACTATGTAACATAACATGGGGGGGTCTCCTGGCTGTTCACACAGGTGTGTCATTGCTGTACATTGACCATGCATTGCTTCTGTGGTATTGCAAAGGCAAAGACAAATGCTTCCAGCCATCCATTGCACTAATGGATTGGTCATCAGCTGGCTGTCTATGTCCCGCATCAATATAGACCAAAGTACAGAGGGTTAGGCTATGCTATTGTGCACCTACCTGATGCATCAGAAGGTGCGAGGCCCTTGCTAAATTCTGTGCACAGACTTTGAGATCTATGCTTTAGACTGTATCTAAACCTGCTCCAACATGGACTGACATTCTGGCCTACTTTCAGCCGATGCGACTTGTCTGTCGCTGAACAGTCGCTTTTTATGTATTCAGCACCTATGTATAATGTTGTAAAAATGCTCTAGAAGCTAAAGTCGCAGAAATGTCACACATATTTGGCCTGCAACTTTCTGTGCGACAAATTCAGACAGGAAAAATCAGTATAAATCCTTAGAAAATTATCCCCCAGTGTCTCCATCTGCTGGCGGTATTGAATAAGCATTGCTGCACTGATGGGGTATGCATTAGACGAAAAAAAAGAAGAAAAAGAAGAATAATACGCCCAGAAAAGAGGCGAAAAGGAGAAAAACGTAAAAAAACGTGAAAAAAAAGTAAGAGGAAGAGAAGGGAAAAAAAGGTGGAAATGGGTTTAAAAGTGATTTCGGCGGAGAAATATATATATATATATATATATATATATATATATATATATATATATATATATGCGCACACACACACATAGATATAAACGTATTCTCCGTTGAGATATTGCAGCCGCTGCTGTGTCCAGGCCCAGGAGCCTTAGCACTGTGCTGTGATGTCACTCAATACCACTGACATCACTAGGTGTAAACAACATCTCTCCTTTGCTGTGTATGTGACTATGGAGCTGTTTGGTGATGTCGTCTATTACGGCCTTCATAGAAGCAACAGGAGATTGTTGCATCCATCTTGAACCCTCAGAACTACAGTGCTATGATGTCACTCACTTCCACAGGCCTTGCAGAGTGTAAACAACAACAACCCAGCTTTGTTGTGTATGTAACCATAGGGATTTGTGATGTCACCTAGAACCTTCACAGCAGCGACAGCTTTATGAGGAGCATCAGCACTGCTCTGCCTGAGCAGAACCATCACCGCCATAGGTTGTCAAATAACCCGGATTTAACCCACACAGGTAAGTCCAATGGGGTGCAGGCATGTCCTCTATGCTTACAGCTTCCCGTGGGTGTTGGTTTGATACCGTTTGGGGACAGCCAAGGAGGCATCTGCAGGCAACAAAGGTAGGTGTGTGCTTGTGTGTGTGTTTCCTATGCAGATCCTAAGCCCAGTGTCACATGCAAGTAGGAGGAGTAAGAAGGGTTCCTGGCAAATCCGGGTTATGGATTGCATTTAAAAAGGCCCCGTGGGAGTGCAATGGGCCCCTGTCTTGCTGCTTAGCAATAATGGTATGGGTTTAGGTTCTGCTGTGTGTACTGGTGGTTGACTGCCCCCCAGCCCAGAGTGTGCATGGAAAATTGTCTGGCAGCCTCCCTGACAGCAAGCAGTGATAGTGCCCATGAAGGGGACCTTGTTGGGCCCGCCCCTTTCACGGTTATCGCTTCTCGGCCTTTTGGCTAAGATCAAGTGTAGTATCTGTTCTTATCAGTTTAATATCTGATACGTCCCCTATCTGGGGACCATATATTAAATGGATTTTTGAGAACGGGGGCCGATTTCGAAGCTTGCTTCCGTCGCCCTATGCATTGACTCGATATGGCAGTATCTTCGGGTACAGTGCACCACCCCCTTACAGGGTTAAAAAGAAAGATTCCTACTTTCATTGCTACCTGCTTGCTGGCTAGCCAGCTAGCCAGCCCTGTGGGCCTTGCTGCTGCTGCAGCCAAAAAACAAAAGGTGGTGCTGCTGCTGCTTCTGCTGCTTCTGCTTCTGCTTGTGTCTGGCCCCTGTTGGAGCGTCCAGGCACAGGACTTCTGCTGCTGCTGACTAAATGGCCTCCTTAATTGGATCATTTGAGTAGCCAGCACACCTGTGCAGGTAGGGCATGACATGATAGGCAGCTGCCTTGATAGCGGGTGGGTGCTGAATGTTCCTAATTGACAAAATAAGATTAATGCTTATGAAGAAATATAAAATCTCATCCCTTCCCCAATATCGCGCCACACCCCTACCCCTTAATTCCCTGGTTGAACTTGATGGACATATGTCTTTTTTCGACCGTACTAACTATGTAACTATGTAACATAACATGGGGGGGTCTCCTGGCTGTTCACACAGGTGTGTCATTGCTGTACATTGACCATGCATTGCTTCTGTGGTATTGCAAAGGCAAAGACAAATGCTTCCAGCCATCCATTGCACTAATGGATTGGTCATCAGCTGGCTGTCTATGTCCCGCATCAATATAGACCAAAGTACAGAGGGTTAGGCTATGCTATTGTGCACCTACCTGATGCATCAGAAGGTGCGAGGCCCTTGCTAAATTCTGTGCACAGACTTTGAGATCTATGCTTTAGACTGTATCTAAACCTGCTCCAACATGGACTGACATTCTGGCCTACTTTCAGCCGATGCGACTTGTCTGTCGCTGAACAGTCGCTTTTTATGTATTCAGCACCTATGTATAATGTTGTAAAAATGCTCTAGAAGCTAAAGTCGCAGAAATGTCACACATATTTGGCCTGCAACTTTCTGTGCGACAAATTCAGACAGGAAAAATCAGTATAAATCCTTAGAAAATTATCCCCCAGTGTCTCCATCTGCTGGCGGTATTGAATAAGCATTGCTGCACTGATGGGGTATGCATTAGACGAAAAAAAAGAAGAAAAAGAAGAATAATACGCCCAGAAAAGAGGCGAAAAGGAGAAAAACGTAAAAAAACGTGAAAAAAAAGTAAGAGGAAGAGAAGGGAAAAAAAGGTGGAAATGGGTTTAAAAGTGATTTCGGCGGAGAAATATATATATATATATATATATATATATATATGCGCACACACACACATAGATATAAACGTATTCTCCGTTGAGATATTGCAGCCGCTGCTGTGTCCAGGCCCAGGAGCCTTAGCACTGTGCTGTGATGTCACTCAATACCACTGACATCACTAGGTGTAAACAACATCTCTCCTTTGCTGTGTATGTGACTATGGAGCTGTTTGGTGATGTCGTCTATTACGGCCTTCATAGAAGCAACAGGAGATTGTTGCATCCATCTTGAACCCTCAGAACTACAGTGCTATGATGTCACTCACTTCCACAGGCCTTGCAGAGTGTAAACAACAACAACCCAGCTTTGTTGTGTATGTAACCATAGGGATTTGTGATGTCACCTAGAACCTTCACAGCAGCGACAGCTTTATGAGGAGCATCAGCACTGCTCTGCCTGAGCAGAACCATCACCGCCATAGGTTGTCAAATAACCCGGATTTAACCCACACAGGTAAGTCCAATGGGGTGCAGGCATGTCCTCTATGCTTACAGCTTCCCGTGGGTGTTGGTTTGATACCGTTTGGGGACAGCCAAGGAGGCATCTGCAGGCAACAAAGGTAGGTGTGTGCTTGTGTGTGTGTTTCCTATGCAGATCCTAAGCCCAGTGTCACATGCAAGTAGGAGGAGTAAGAAGGGTTCCTGGCAAATCCGGGTTATGGATTGCATTTAAAAAGGCCCCGTGGGAGTGCAATGGGCCCCTGTCTTGCTGCTTAGCAATAATGGTATGGGTTTAGGTTCTGCTGTGTGTACTGGTGGTTGACTGCCCCCCAGCCCAGAGTGTGCATGGAAAATTGTCTGGCAGCCTCCCTGACAGCAAGCAGTGATAGTGCCCATGAAGGGGACCTTGTTGGGCCCGCCCCTTTCACGGTTATCGCTTCTCGGCCTTTTGGCTAAGATCAAGTGTAGTATCTGTTCTTATCAGTTTTCATGCTGGTGGGGATGGGTGCTGCATGGAGGATGCAGGTGTACCGGGGCTTTCCGGGGCTGGTTCTGAGGAATCAGCTCGACGGCTGCCCCGATGTGACCTGTTCCCTCCGGGTCTCGCCATGAGGCTGAGAGGGTCTAGAGCCGAGGTACTTTTGTGCCTCGGGGAGTGGTGACCCCGAGGTGCCGAAACTCACTGGGAGAATAGGCTCACTGAGTTGAAGCACGGGCACCATAATCTCTTCACCTTGTGGCACTCACCTCTTGATTCCCGGCCTTCTGGCCAGGATCAGAGAAATTTTTATAGATCCGGCCGGATGTCCGGGCAGTATATCTGCACACATTCACTTATTTATTTATTTTTTGTCTCACTGTGTCACTTTTTGCGTGTTGTGTGTTCACAGGATTTGTCAGGATGCGGTAGCCCTTCTGGGTGTCCCTCCTGGCGGTCTAGGGGAGGTGTGTGTGGCCATTAGGTTCCGCACCTCCCTGCAAACACCCCGGGTACTCCTGCTTCGCAGGGTACCTACCGTAATCGGCTCTGCGGGCAGATACCTTGGCTAACGCCAAGGGGGATGCCGGGAGCATTTGTGGTCTCCTAGTAGCTTCGGCGAAAAGGGACATCGAACCTGGAACCTCGCAGGTACCTTTTGGTCCGGAGGCGAAGGGTAAGGTTTGTTGGGGGGCCTCTCTCCTATCGGAGAAGGGCTTGCGATAGACCGCATCCTTTGTGCACGTTTTTTTAGTGTAACACGTTTGCACTTTTTCTTGCACTTTGGGTGAATCGAAAGCACGTTCCTCGGCTTTAAAAAAAAAAAAAAAAAAAAAAATCTGTTCTTATCAGTTTAATATCTGATACGTCCCCTATCTGGGGACCATATATTAAATGGATTTTTGAGAACGGGGGCCGATTTCGAAGCTTGCTTCCGTCGCCCTATGCATTGACCCGATATGGCAGTATCTTCGGGTACAGTGCACCACCCCCTTACAGGGTTAAAAAGAAAGATTCCTACTTTCATTGCTACCTGCTTGCTGGCTAGCCAGCTAGCCAGCCCTGTGGGCCTTGCTGCTGCTGCAGCCAAAAAACAAAAGGTGGTGCTGCTGCTGCTTCTGCTGCTTCTGCTTCTGCTTGTGTCTGGCCCCTGTTGGAGCGTCCAGGCACAGGACTTCTGCTGCTGCTGACTAAATGGCCTCCTTAATTGGATCATTTGAGTAGCCAGCACACCTGTGCAGGTAGGGCATGACATGATAGGCAGCTGCCTTGATAGCGGGTGGGTGCTGAATGTTCCTAATTGACAAAATAAGATTAATGCTTATGAAGAAATATAAAATCTCATCCCTTCCCCAATATCGCGCCACACCCCTACCCCTTAATTCCCTGGTTGAACTTGATGGACATATGTCTTTTTTCGACCGTACTAACTATGTAACTATGTAACATAACATGGGGGGGGGGGGGGTCTCCTGGCTGTTCACACAGGTGTGTCATTGCTGTACATTGACCATGCATTGCTTCTGTGGTATTGCAAAGGCAAAGACAAATGCTTCCAGCCATCCATTGCACTAATGGATTGGTCATCAGCTGGCTGTCTATGTCCCGCATCAATATAGACCAAAGTACAGAGGGTTAGGCTATGCTATTGTGCACCTACCTGATGCATCAGAAGGTGCGAGGCCCTTGCTAAATTCTGTGCACAGACTTTGAGATCTATGCTTTAGACTGTATCTAAACCTGCTCCAACATGGACTGACATTCTGGCCTACTTTCAGCCGATGCGACTTGTCTGTCGCTGAACAGTCGCTTTTTATGTATTCAGCACCTATGTATAATGTTGTAAAAATGCTCTAGAAGCTAAAGTCGCAGAAATGTCACACATATTTGGCCTGCAACTTTCTGTGCGACAAATTCAGACAGGAAAAATCAGTATAAATGCTTAGAAAATTATCCCCCAGTGTCTCCATCTGCTGGCGGTATTGAATAAGCATTGCTGCACTGATGGGGTATGCATTAGACGAAAAAAAAGAAGAAAAAGAAGAATAATACGCCCAGAAAAGAGGCGAAAAGGAGAAAAACGTAAAAAAACTTGAAAAAAAAGTAAGAGGAAGAGAAGGGAAAAAAGGTGGAAATGGGTTTAAAAGTGATTTCGGCGGAGAAATATATATATATATATATATATATATATATATATATATATATATATATATATATATATATGCGCACACACACACATAGATATAAACGTATTCTCCGTTGAGATATTGCAGCCGCTGCTGTGTCCAGGCCCAGGAGCCTTAGCACTGTGCTGTGATGTCACTCAATACCACTGACATCACTAGGTGTAAACAACATCTCTCCTTTGCTGTGTATGTGACTATGGAGCTGTTTGGTGATGTCGTCTATTACGGCCTTCATAGAAGCAACAGGAGATTGTTGCATCCATCTTGAACCCTCAGAACTACAGTGCTATGATGTCACTCACTTCCACAGGCCTTGCAGAGTGTAAACAACAACAACCCAGCTTTGTTGTGTATGTAACCATAGGGATTTGTGATGTCACCTAGAACCTTCACAGCAGCGACAGCTTTATGAGGAGCATCAGCACTGCTCTGCCTGAGCAGAACCATCACCGCCATAGGTTGTCAAATAACCCGGATTTAACCCACACAGGTAAGTCCAATGGGGTGCAGGCATGTCCTCTATGCTTACAGCTTCCCGTGGGTGTTGGTTTGATACCGTTTGGGGACAGCCAAGGAGGCATCTGCAGGCAACAAAGGTAGGTGTGTGCTTGTGTGTGTGTTTCCTATGCAGATCCTAAGCCCAGTGTCACATGCAAGTAGGAGGAGTAAGAAGGGTTCCTGGCAAATCCGGGTTATGGATTGCATTTAAAAAGGCCCCGTGGGAGTGCAATGGGCCCCTGTCTTGCTGCTTAGCAATAATGGTATGGGTTTAGGTTCTGCTGTGTGTACTGGTGGTTGACTGCCCCCCAGCCCAGAGTGTGCATGGAAAATTGTCTGGCAGCCTCCCTGACAGCAAGCAGTGATAGTGCCCATGAAGGGGACCTTGTTGGGCCCGCCCCTTTCACGGTTATCGCTTCTCGGCCTTTTGGCTAAGATCAAGTGTAGTATCTGTTCTTATCAGTTTAATATCTGATACGTCCCCTATCTGGGGACCATATATTAAATGGATTTTTGAGAACGGGGGCCGATTTCGAAGCTTGCTTCCGTCGCCCTATGCATTGACCCGATATGGCAGTATCTTCGGGTACAGTGCACCACCCCCTTACAGGGTTAAAAAGAAAGATTCCTACTTTCATTGCTACCTGCTTGCTGGCTAGCCAGCTAGCCAGCCCTGTGGGCCTTGCTGCTGCTGCAGCCAAAAAACAAAAGGTGGTGCTGCTGCTGCTTCTGCTGCTTCTGCTTCTGCTTGTGTCTGGCCCCTGTTGGAGCGTCCAGGCACAGGACTTCTGCTGCTGCTGACTAAATGGCCTCCTTAATTGGATCATTTGAGTAGCCAGCACACCTGTGCAGGTAGGGCATGACATGATAGGCAGCTGCCTTGATAGCGGGTGGGTGCTGAATGTTCCTAATTGACAAAATAAGATTAATGCTTATGAAGAAATATAAAATCTCATCCCTTCCCCAATATCGCGCCACACCCTACCCCTTAATTCCCTGGTTGAACTTGATGGACATATGTCTTTTTTCGACCGTACTAACTATGTAACTATGTAACATAACATGGGGGGGGGGGTCTCCTGGCTGTTCACACAGGTGTGTCATTGCTGTACATTGACCATGCATTGCTTCTGTGGTATTGCAAAGGCAAAGACAAATGCTTCCAGCCATCCATTGCACTAATGGATTGGTCATCAGCTGGCTGTCTATGTCCCGCATCAATATAGACCAAAGTACAGAGGGTTAGGCTATGCTATTGTGCACCTACCTGATGCATCAGAAGGTGCGAGGCCCCTTGCTAAATTCTGTGCACAGACTTTGAGATCTATGCTTTAGACTGTATCTAAACCTGCTCCAACATGGACTGACATTCTGGCCTACTTTCAGCCGATGCGACTTGTCTGTCGCTGAACAGGTCGCTTTTTATGTATTCAGCACCTATGTATAATGTTGTAAAAATGCTCTAGAAGCTAAAGTCGCAGAAATGTCACACATATTTGGCCTGCAACTTTCTGTGCGACAAATTCAGACAGGAAAAATCAGTATAAATCCTTAGAAAATTATCCCCCCAGTGTCTCCATCTGCTGGCGGTATTGAATAAGCATTGCTGCACTGATGGGGTATGCATTAGATGAAAAAAAAGAAGAAAAAGAAGAATAATACGCCCAGAAAAGAGGCGAAAAGGAGAAAAACGTAAAAAAACGTGAAAAAAAAGTAAGAGGAAGAGAAGGGAAAAAAAGGTGGAAATGGGTTTAAAAGTGATTTCGGCGGAGAAATATATATATATATATATATATATATATATATATATATATATATATGCGCACACACACACATAGATATAAACGTATTCTCCGTTGAGATATTGCAGCCGCTGCTGTGTCCAGGCCCAGGAGCCTTAGCACTGTGCTGTGATGTCACTCAATACCACTGACATCACTAGGTGTAAACAACATCTCTCCTTTGCTGTGTATGTGACTATGGAGCTGTTTGGTGATGTCATCTATTATGGCCTTCATAGAAGCAACAGGAGATTGTTGCATCCATCTTGAACCCTCAGAACTACAGTGCTATGATGTCACTCACTTCCACAGGCCTTGCAGAGTGTAAACAACAACAACCCAGCTTTGTTGTGTATGTAACCATAGGGATTTGTGATGTCACCTAGAACCTTCACAGCAGCGACAGCTTTATGAGGAGCATCAGCACTGCTCTGCCTGAGCAGAACCATCACCGCCATAGGTTGTCAAATAACCCGGATTTAACCCACACAGGTAAGTCCAATGGGGTGCAGGCATGTCCTCTATGCTTACAGCTTCCCGTGGGTGTTGGTTTGATACCGTTTGGGGACAGCCAAGGAGGCATCTGCAGGCAACAAAGGTAGGTGTGTGCTTGTGTGTGTGTTTCCTATGCAGATCCTAAGCCCAGTGTCACATGCAAGTAGGAGGAGTAAGAAGGGTTCCTGGCAAATCCGGGTTATGGATTGCATTTAAAAAGGCCCCGTGGGAGTGCAATGGGCCCCTGTCTTGCTGCTTAGCAATAATGGTATGGGTTTAGGTTCTGCTGTGTGTACTGGTGGTTGACTTTCCCCCAGCCCAGAGTGTGCATGGAAAATTGTCTGGCAGCCTCCCTGACAGCAAGCAGTGATAGTGCCCATGAAGGGGACCTTGTTGGGCCCGCCCCTTTCACGGTTATCGCTTCTCGGCCTTTTGGCTAAGATCAAGTGTAGTATCTGTTCTTATCAGTTTAATATCTGATACGTCCCCTATCTGGGGACCATATATTAAATGGATTTTTGAGAACGGGGGCCGATTTCGAAGCTTGCTTCCGTCGCCCTATGCATTGACCCGATATGGCAGTATCTTCGGGTACAGTGCACCACCCCCTTACAGGGTTAAAAAGAAAGATTCCTACTTTCATTGCTACCTGCTTGCTGGCTAGCCAGCTAGCCAGCCCTGTGGGCCTTGCTGCTGCTGCAGCCAAAAAACAAAAGGTGGTGCTGCTGCTGCTTCTGCTGCTTCTGCTTCTGCTTGTGTCTGGCCCCTGTTGGAGCGTCCAGGCACAGGACTTCTGCTGCTGCTGACTAAATGGCCTCCTTAATTGGATCATTTGAGTAGCCAGCACACCTGTGCAGGTAGGGCATGACATGATAGGCAGCTGCCTTGATAGCGGGTGGGTGCTGAATGTTCCTAATTGACAAAATAAGATTAATGCTTATGAAGAAATATAAAATCTCATCCCTTCCCCAATATCGCGCCACACCCCTACCCCTTAATTCCCTGGTTGAACTTGATGGACATATGTCTTTTTTCGACCGTACTAACTATGTAACTATGTAACATAACATGGGGGGGGGGGGGGGGGGTCTCCTGGCTGTTCACACAGGTGTGTCATTGCTGTACATTGACCATGCATTGCTTCTGTGGTATTGCAAAGGCAAAGACAAATGCTTCCAGCCATCCATTGCACTAATGGATTGGTCATCAGCTGGCTGTCTATGTCCCGCATCAATATAGACCAAAGTACAGAGGGTTAGGCTATGCTATTGTGCACCTACCTGATGCATCAGAAGGTGCGAGGCCCTTGCTAAATTCTGTGCACAGACTTTGAGATCTATGCTTTAGACTGTATCTAAACCTGCTCCAACATGGACTGACATTCTGGCCTACTTTCAGCCGATGCGACTTGTCTGTCGCTGAACAGTCGCTTTTTATGTATTCAGCACCTATGTATAATGTTGTAAAAATGCTCTAGAAGCTAAAGTCGCAGAAATGTCACACATATTTGGCCTGCAACTTTCTGTGCGACAAATTCAGACAGGAAAAATCAGTATAAATCCTTAGAAAATTATCCCCCAGTGTCTCCATCTGCTGGCGGTATTGAATAAGCATTGCTGCACTGATGGGGTATGCATTAGACGAAAAAAAAGAAGAAAAAGAAGAATAATACGCCCAGAAAAGAGGCGAAAAGGAGAAAAACGTAAAAAAACGTGAAAAAAAAGTAAGAGGAAGAGAAGGGAAAAAAAGGTGGAAATGGGTTTAAAAGTGATTTCGGCGGAGAAATATATATATATATATATATATATATATATATATATATATGCGCACACACACACATAGATATAAACGTATTCTCCGTTGAGATATTGCAGCCGCTGCTGTGTCCAGGCCCAGGAGCCTTAGCACTGTGCTGTGATGTCACTCAATACCACTGACATCACTAGGTGTAAACAACATCTCTCCTTTGCTGTGTATGTGACTATGGAGCTGTTTGGTGATGTCGTCTATTACGGCCTTCATAGAAGCAACAGGAGATTGTTGCATCCATCTTGAACCCTCAGAACTACAGTGCTATGATGTCACTCACTTCCACAGGCCTTGCAGAGTGTAAACAACAACAACCCAGCTTTGTTGTGTATGTAACCATAGGGATTTGTGATGTCACCTAGAACCTTCACAGCAGCGACAGCTTTATGAGGAGCATCAGCACTGCTCTGCCTGAGCAGAACCATCACCGCCATAGGTTGTCAAATAACCCGGATTTAACCCACACAGGTAAGTCCAATGGGGTGCAGGCATGTCCTCTATGCTTACAGCTTCCCGTGGGTGTTGGTTTGATACCGTTTGGGGACAGCCAAGGAGGCATCTGCAGGCAACAAAGGTAGGTGTGTGCTTGTGTGTGTGTTTCCTATGCAGATCCTAAGCCCAGTGTCACATGCAAGTAGGAGGAGTAAGAAGGGTTCCTGGCAAATCCGGGTTATGGATTGCATTTAAAAAGGCCCCGTGGGAGTGCAATGGGCCCCTGTCTTGCTGCTTAGCAATAATGGTATGGGTTTAGGTTCTGCTGTGTGTACTGGTGGTTGACTGCCCCCCAGCCCAGAGTGTGCATGGAAAATTGTCTGGCAGCCTCCCTGACAGCAAGCAGTGATAGTGCCCATGAAGGGGACCTTGTTGGGCCCGCCCCTTTCACGGTTATCGCTTCTCGGCCTTTTGGCTAAGATCAAGTGTAGTATCTGTTCTTATCAGTTTAATATCTGATACGTCCCCTATCTGGGGACCATATATTAAATGGATTTTTGAGAACGGGGGCCGATTTCGAAGCTTGCTTCCGTCGCCCTATGCATTGACCCGATATGGCAGTATCTTCGGGTACAGTGCACCACCCCCTTACAGGGTTAAAAAGAAAGATTCCTACTTTCATTGCTACCTGCTTGCTGGCTAGCCAGCTAGCCAGCCCTGTGGGCCTTGCTGCTGCTGCAGCCAAAAAACAAAAGGTGGTGCTGCTGCTGCTTCTGCTGCTTCTGCTTCTGCTTGTGTCTGGCCCCTGTTGGAGCGTCCAGGCACAGGACTTCTGCTGCTGCTGACTAAATGGCCTCCTTAATTGGATCATTTGAGTAGCCAGCACACCTGTGCAGGTAGGGCATGACATGATAGGCAGCTGCCTTGATAGCGGGTGGGTGCTGAATGTTCCTAATTGACAAAATAAGATTAATGCTTATGAAGAAATATAAAATCTCATCCCTTCCCCAATATCGCGCCACACCCCTACCCCTTAATTCCCTGGTTGAACTTGATGGACATATGTCTTTTTTCGACCGTACTAACTATGTAACTATGTAACATAACATGGGGGGGGGGGGGGTCTCCTGGCTGTTCACACAGGTGTGTCATTGCTGTACATTGACCATGCATTGCTTCTGTGGTATTGCAAAGGCAAAGACAAATGCTTCCAGCCATCCATTGCACTAATGGATTGGTCATCAGCTGGCTGTCTATGTCCCGCATCAATATAGACCAAAGTACAGAGGGTTAGGCTATGCTATTGTGCACCTACCTGATGCATCAGAAGGTGCGAGGCCCTTGCTAAATTCTGTGCACAGACTTTGAGATCTATGCTTTAGACTGTATCTAAACCTGCTCCAACATGGACTGACATTCTGGCCTACTTTCAGCCGATGCGACTTGTCTGTCGCTGAACAGTCGCTTTTTATGTATTCAGCACCTATGTATAATGTTGTAAAAATGCTCTAGAAGCTAAAGTCGCAGAAATGTCACACATATTTGGCCTGCAACTTTCTGTGCGACAAATTCAGACAGGAAAAAATCAGTATAAATCCTTAGAAAATTATCCCCCAGTGTCTCCATCTGCTGGCGGTATTGAATAAGCATTGCTGCACTGATGGGGTATGCATTAGACGAAAAAAAAGAAGAAAAAGAAGAATAATACGCCCAGAAAAGAGGCGAAAAGGAGAAAAACGTAAAAAAACGTGAAAAAAAAGTAAGAGGAAGAGAAGGGAAAAAAAGGTGGAAATGGGTTTAAAAGTGATTTCGGCGGAGAAATATATATATATATATATATATATATATATATATATATGCGCACACACACACATAGATATAAACGTATTCTCCGTTGAGATATTGCAGCCGCTGCTGTGTCCAGGCCCAGGAGCCTTAGCACTGTGCTGTGATGTCACTCAATACCACTGACATCACTAGGTGTAAACAACATCTCTCCTTTGCTGTGTATGTGACTATGGAGCTGTTTGGTGATGTCGTCTATTACGGCCTTCATAGAAGCAACAGGAGATTGTTGCATCCATCTTGAACCCTCAGAACTACAGTGCTATGATGTCACTCACTTCCACAGGCCTTGCAGAGTGTAAACAACAACAACCCAGCTTTGTTGTGTATGTAACCATAGGGATTGTGATGTCACCTAGAACCTTCACAGCAGCGACAGCTTTATGAGGAGCATCAGCACTGCTCTGCCTGAGCAGAACCATCACCGCCATAGGTTGTCAAATAACCCGGATTTAACCCACACAGGTAAGTCCAATGGGGTGCAGGCATGTCCTCTATGCTTACAGCTTCCCGTGGGTGTTGGTTTGATACCGTTTGGGGACAGCCAAGGAGGCATCTGCAGGCAACAAAGGTAGGTGTGTGCTTGTGTGTGTGTTTCCTATGCAGATCCTAAGCCCAGTGTCACATGCAAGTAGGAGGAGTAAGAAGGGTTCCTGGCAAATCCGGGTTATGGATTGCATTTAAAAAGGCCCCGTGGGAGTGCAATGGGCCCCTGTCTTGCTGCTTAGCAATAATGGTATGGGTTTAGGTTCTGCTGTGTGTACTGGTGGTTGACTGCCCCCCAGCCCAGAGTGTGCATGGAAAATTGTCTGGCAGCCTCCCTGACAGCAAGCAGTGATAGTGCCCATGAAGGGGACCTTGTTGGGCCCGCCCCTTTCACGGTTATCGCTTCTCGGCCTTTTGGCTAAGATCAAGTGTAGTATCTGTTCTTATCAGTTTAATATCTGATACGTCCCCTATCTGGGGACCATATATTAAATGGATTTTTGAGAACGGGGGCCGATTTCGAAGCTTGCTTCCGTCGCCCTATGCATTGACCCGATATGGCAGTATCTTCGGGTACAGTGCACCACCCCCTTACAGGGTTAAAAAGAAAGATTCCTACTTTCATTGCTACCTGCTTGCTGGCTAGCCAGCTAGCCAGCCCTGTGGGCCTTGCTGCTGCTGCAGCCAAAAAACAAAAGGTGGTGCTGCTGCTGCTTCTGCTGCTTCTGCTTCTGCTTGTGTCTGGCCCCTGTTGGAGCGTCCAGGCACAGGACTTCTGCTGCTGCTGACTAAATGGCCTCCTTAATTGGATCATTTGAGTAGCCAGCACACCTGTGCAGGTAGGGCATGACATGATAGGCAGCTGCCTTGATAGCGGGTGGGTGCTGAATGTTCCTAATTGACAAAATAAGATTAATGCTTATGAAGAAATATAAAATCTCATCCCTTCCCCAATATCGCGCCACACCCCTACCCCTTAATTCCCTGGTTGAACTTGATGGACATATGTCTTTTTTCGACCGTACTAACTATGTAACTATGTAACATAACATGGGGGGGGGGGTCTCCTGGCTGTTCACACAGGTGTGTCATTGCTGTACATTGACCATGCATTGCTTCTGTGGTATTGCAAAGGCAAAGACAAATGCTTCCAGCCATCCATTGCACTAATGGATTGGTCATCAGCTGGCTGTCTATGTCCCGCATCAATATAGACCAAAGTACAGAGGGTTAGGCTATGCTATTGTGCACCTACCTGATGCATCAGAAGGTGCGAGGCCCTTGCTAAATTCTGTGCACAGACTTTGAGATCTATGCTTTAGACTGTATCTAAACCTGCTCCAACATGGACTGACATTCTGGCCTACTTTCAGCCGATGCGACTTGTCTGTCGCTGAACAGTCGCTTTTTATGTATTCAGCACCTATGTATAATGTTGTAAAAATGCTCTAGAAGCTAAAGTCGCAGAAATGTCACACATATTTGGCCTGCAACTTTCTGTGCGACAAATTCAGACAGGAAAAATCAGTATAAATCCTTAGAAAATTATCCCCCAGTGTCTCCATCTGCTGGCGGTATTGAATAAGCATTGCTGCACTGATGGGGTATGCATTAGATGAAAAAAAAGAAGAAAAAGAAGAATAATACGCCCAGAAAAGAGGCGAAAAGGAGAAAAACGTAAAAAAACGTGAAAAAAAAGTAAGAGGAAGAGAAGGGAAAAAAAGGTGGAAATGGGTTTAAAAGTGATTTCGGCGGAGAAATATATATATATATATATATATATATATATATATATATATATGCGCACACACACACATAGATATAAACGTATTCTCCGTTGAGATATTGCAGCCGCTGCTGTGTCCAGGCCCAGGAGCCTTAGCACTGTGCTGTGATGTCACTCAATACCACTGACATCACTAGGTGTAAACAACATCTCTCCTTTGCTGTGTATGTGACTATGGAGCTGTTTGGTGATGTCATCTATTATGGCCTTCATAGAAGCAACAGGAGATTGTTGCATCCATCTTGAACCCTCAGAACTACAGTGCTATGATGTCACTCACTTCCACAGGCCTTGCAGAGTGTAAACAACAACAACCCAGCTTTGTTGTGTATGTAACCATAGGGATTTGTGATGTCACCTAGAACCTTCACAGCAGCGACAGCTTTATGAGGAGCATCAGCACTGCTCTGCCTGAGCAGAACCATCACCGCCATAGGTTGTCAAATAACCCGGATTTAACCCACACAGGTAAGTCCAATGGGGTGCAGGCATGTCCTCTATGCTTACAGCTTCCCGTGGGTGTTGGTTTGATACCGTTTGGGGACAGCCAAGGAGGCATCTGCAGGCAACAAAGGTAGGTGTGTGCTTGTGTGTGTGTTTCCTATGCAGATCCTAAGCCCAGTGTCACATGCAAGTAGGAGGAGTAAGAAGGGTTCCTGGCAAATCCGGGTTATGGATTGCATTTAAAAAGGCCCCGTGGGAGTGCAATGGGCCCCTGTCTTGCTGCTTAGCAATAATGGTATGGGTTTAGGTTCTGCTGTGTGTACTGGTGGTTGACTTTCCCCCAGCCCAGAGTGTGCATGGAAAATTGTCTGGCAGCCTCCCTGACAGCAAGCAGTGATAGTGCCCATGAAGGGGACCTTGTTGGGCCCGCCCCTTTCACGGTTATCGCTTCTCGGCCTTTTGGCTAAGATCAAGTGTAGTATCTGTTCTTATCAGTTTAATATCTGATACGTCCCCTATCTGGGGACCATATATTAAATGGATTTTTGAGAACGGGGGCCGATTTCGAAGCTTGCTTCCGTCGCCCTATGCATTGACCCGATATGGCAGTATCTTCGGGTACAGTGCACCACCCCCTTACAGGGTTAAAAAGAAAGATTCCTACTTTCATTGCTACCTGCTTGCTGGCTAGCCAGCTAGCCAGCCCTGTGGGCCTTGCTGCTGCTGCAGCCAAAAAACAAAAGGTGGTGCTGCTGCTGCTTCTGCTGCTTCTGCTTCTGCTTGTGTCTGGCCCCTGTTGGAGCGTCCAGGCACAGGACTTCTGCTGCTGCTGACTAAATGGCCTCCTTAATTGGATCATTTGAGTAGCCAGCACACCTGTGCAGGTAGGGCATGACATGATAGGCAGCTGCCTTGATAGCGGGTGGGTGCTGAATGTTCCTAATTGACAAAATAAGATTAATGCTTATGAAGAAATATAAAATCTCATCCCTTCCCCAATATCGCGCCACACCCCTACCCCTTAATTCCCTGGTTGAACTTGATGGACATATGTCTTTTTTCGACCGTACTAACTATGTAACTATGTAACATAACATGGGGGGGGGGGGGGGGGTCTCCTGGCTGTTCACACAGGTGTGTCATTGCTGTACATTGACCATGCATTGCTTCTGTGGTATTGCAAAGGCAAAGACAAATGCTTCCAGCCATCCATTGCACTAATGGATTGGTCATCAGCTGGCTGTCTATGTCCCGCATCAATATAGACCAAAGTACAGAGGGTTAGGCTATGCTATTGTGCACCTACCTGATGCATCAGAAGGTGCGAGGCCCTTGCTAAATTCTGTGCACAGACTTTGAGATCTATGCTTTAGACTGTATCTAAACCTGCTCCAACATGGACTGACATTCTGGCCTACTTTCAGCCGATGCGACTTGTCTGTCGCTGAACAGTCGCTTTTTATGTATTCAGCACCTATGTATAATGTTGTAAAAATGCTCTAGAAGCTAAAGTCGCAGAAATGTCACACATATTTGGCCTGCAACTTTCTGTGCGACAAATTCAGACAGGAAAAATCAGTATAAATCCTTAGAAAATTATCCCCCAGTGTCTCCATCTGCTGGCGGTATTGAATAAGCATTGCTGCACTGATGGGGTATGCATTAGACGAAAAAAAAGAAGAAAAAGAAGAATAATACGCCCAGAAAAGAGGCGAAAAGGAGAAAAACGTAAAAAAACGTGAAAAAAAAGTAAGAGGAAGAGAAGGGAAAAAAAGGTGGAAATGGGTTTAAAAGTGATTTCGGCGGAGAAATATATATATATATATATATATATATATATATATATATATATATGCGCACACACACACATAGATATAAACGTATTCTCCGTTGAGATATTGCAGCCGCTGCTGTGTCCAGGCCCAGGAGCCTTAGCACTGTGCTGTGATGTCACTCAATACCACTGACATCACTAGGTGTAAACAACATCTCTCCTTTGCTGTGTATGTGACTATGGAGCTGTTTGGTGATGTCGTCTATTACGGCCTTCATAGAAGCAACAGGAGATTGTTGCATCCATCTTGAACCCTCAGAACTACAGTGCTATGATGTCACTCACTTCCACAGGCCTTGCAGAGTGTAAACAACAACAACCCAGCTTTGTTGTGTATGTAACCATAGGGATTTGTGATGTCACCTAGAACCTTCACAGCAGCGACAGCTTTATGAGGAGCACCAGCACTGCTCTGCCTGAGCAGAACCATCACCGCCATAGGTTGTCAAATAACCCGGATTTAACCCACACAGGTAAGTCCAATGGGGTGCAGGCATGTCCTCTATGCTTACAGCTTCCCGTGGGTGTTGGTTTGATACCGTTTGGGGACAGCCAAGGAGGCATCTGCAGGCAACAAAGGTAGGTGTGTGCTTGTGTGTGTGTTTCCTATGCAGATCCTAAGCCCAGTGTCACATGCAAGTAGGAGGAGTAAGAAGGGTTCCTGGCAAATCCGGGTTATGGATTGCATTTAAAAAGGCCCCGTGGGAGTGCAATGGGCCCCTGTCTTGCTGCTTAGCAATAATGGTATGGGTTTAGGTTCTGCTGTGTGTACTGGTGGTTGACTGCCCCCCAGCCCAGAGTGTGCATGGAAAATTGTCTGGCAGCCTCCCTGACAGCAAGCAGTGATAGTGCCCATGAAGGGGACCTTGTTGGGCCCGCCCCTTTCACGGTTATCGCTTCTCGGCCTTTTGGCTAAGATCAAGTGTAGTATCTGTTCTTATCAGTTTAATATCTGATACGTCCCCTATCTGGGGACCATATATTAAATGGATTTTTGAGAACGGGGGCCGATTTCGAAGCTTGCTTCCGTCGCCCTATGCATTGACCCGATATGGCAGTATCTTCGGGTACAGTGCACCACCCCCTTACAGGGTTAAAAAGAAAGATTCCTACTTTCATTGCTACCTGCTTGCTGGCTAGCCAGCTAGCCAGCCCTGTGGGCCTTGCTGCTGCTGCAGCCAAAAAACAAAAGGTGGTGCTGCTGCTGCTTCTGCTGCTTCTGCTTCTGCTTGTGTCTGGCCCCTGTTGGAGCGTCCAGGCACAGGACTTCTGCTGCTGCTGACTAAATGGCCTCCTTAATTGGATCATTTGAGTAGCCAGCACACCTGTGCAGGTAGGGCATGACATGATAGGCAGCTGCCTTGATAGCGGGTGGGTGCTGAATGTTCCTAATTGACAAAATAAGATTAATGCTTATGAAGAAATATAAAATCTCATCCCTTCCCCAATATCGCGCCACACCCCTACCCCTTAATTCCCTGGTTGAACTTGATGGACATATGTCTTTTTTCGACCGTACTAACTATGTAACTATGTAACATAACATGGGGGGGGGGGGGGGGGTCTCCTGGCTGTTCACACAGGTGTGTCATTGCTGTACATTGACCATGCATTGCTTCTGTGGTATTGCAAAGGCAAAGACAAATGCTTCCAGCCATCCATTGCACTAATGGATTGGTCATCAGCTGGCTGTCTATGTCCCGCATCAATATAGACCAAAGTACAGAGGGTTAGGCTATGCTATTGTGCACCTACCTGATGCATCAGAAGGTGCGAGGCCCTTGCTAAATTCTGTGCACAGACTTTGAGATCTATGCTTTAGACTGTATCTAAACCTGCTCCAACATGGACTGACATTCTGGCCTACTTTCAGCCGATGCGACTTGTCTGTCGCTGAACAGTCGCTTTTTATGTATTCAGCACCTATGTATAATGTTGTAAAAATGCTCTAGAAGCTAAAGTCGCAGAAATGTCACACATATTTGGCCTGCAACTTTCTGTGCGACAAATTCAGACAGGAAAAATCAGTATAAATCCTTAGAAAATTATCCCCCAGTGTCTCCATCTGCTGGCGGTATTGAATAAGCATTGCTGCACTGATGGGGTATGCATTAGACGAAAAAAAAGAAGAAAAAGAAGAATAATACGCCCAGAAAAGAGGCGAAAAGGAGAAAAACGTAAAAAAACGTGAAAAAAAAGTAAGAGGAAGAGAAGGGAAAAAAAGGTGGAAATGGGTTTAAAAGTGATTTCGGCGGAGAAATATATATATATATATATATATATATATATATATATATGCGCACACACACACATAGATATAAACGTATTCTCCGTTGAGATATTGCAGCCGCTGCTGTGTCCAGGCCCAGGAGCCTTAGCACTGTGCTGTGATGTCACTCAATACCACTGACATCACTAGGTGTAAACAACATCTCTCCTTTGCTGTGTATGTGACTATGGAGCTGTTTGGTGATGTCGTCTATTACGGCCTTCATAGAAGCAACAGGAGATTGTTGCATCCATCTAGAACCCTCAGAACTACAGTGCTATGATGTCACTCACTTCCACAGGCCTTGCAGAGTGTAAACAACAACAACCCAGCTTTGTTGTGTATGTAACCATAGGGATTTGTGATGTCACCTAGAACCTTCACAGCAGCGACAGCTTTATGAGGAGCATCAGCACTGCTCTGCCTGAGCAGAACCATCACCGCCATAGGTTGTCAAATAACCCGGATTTAACCCACACAGGTAAGTCCAATGGGGTGCAGGCATGTCCTCTATGCTTACAGCTTCCCGTGGGTGTTGGTTTGATACCGTTTGGGGACAGCCAAGGAGGCATCTGCAGGCAACAAAGGTAGGTGTGTGCTTGTGTGTGTGTTTCCTATGCAGATCCTAAGCCCAGTGTCACATGCAAGTAGGAGGAGTAAGAAGGGTTCCTGGCAAATCCGGGTTATGGATTGCATTTAAAAAGGCCCCGTGGGAGTGCAATGGGCCCCTGTCTTGCTGCTTAGCAATAATGGTATGGGTTTAGGTTCTGCTGTGTGTACTGGTGGTTGACTGCCCCCCAGCCCAGAGTGTGCATGGAAAATTGTCTGGCAGCCTCCCTGACAGCAAGCAGTGATAGTGCCCATGAAGGGGACCTTGTTGGGCCCGCCCCTTTCACGGTTATCGCTTCTCGGCCTTTTGGCTAAGATCAAGTGTAGTATCTGTTCTTATCAGTTTAATATCTGATACGTCCCCTATCTGGGGACCATATATTAAATGGATTTTTGAGAACGGGGGCCGATTTCGAAGCTTGCTTCCGTCGCCCTATGCATTGACCCGATATGGCAGTATCTTCGGGTACAGTGCACCACCCCCTTACAGGGTTAAAAAGAAAGATTCCTACTTTCATTGCTACCTGCTTGCTGGCTAGCCAGCTAGCCAGCCCTGTGGGCCTTGCTGCTGCTGCAGCCAAAAAACAAAAGGTGGTGCTGCTGCTGCTTCTGCTGCTTCTGCTTCTGCTTGTGTCTGGCCCCTGTTGGAGCGTCCAGGCACAGGACTTCTGCTGCTGCTGACTAAATGGCCTCCTTAATTGGATCATTTGAGTAGCCAGCACACCTGTGCAGGTAGGGCATGACATGATAGGCAGCTGCCTTGATAGCGGGTGGGTGCTGAATGTTCCTAATTGACAAAATAAGATTAATGCTTATGAAGAAATATAAAATCTCATCCCTTCCCCAATATCGCGCCACACCCCTACCCCTTAATTCCCTGGTTGAACTTGATGGACATATGTCTTTTTTCGACCGTACTAACTATGTAACTATGTAACATAACATGGGGGGGGGGGGGGGGGGGTCTCCTGGCTGTTCACACAGGTGTGTCATTGCTGTACATTGACCATGCATTGCTTCTGTGGTATTGCAAAGGCAAAGACAAATGCTTCCAGCCATCCATTGCACTAATGGATTGGTCATCAGCTGGCTGTCTATGTCCCGCATCAATATAGACCAAAGTACAGAGGGTTAGGCTATGCTATTGTGCACCTACCTGATGCATCAGAAGGTGCGAGGCCCTTGCTAAATTCTGTGCACAGACTTTGAGATCTATGCTTTAGACTGTATCTAAACCTGCTCCAACATGGACTGACATTCTGGCCTACTTTCAGCCGATGCGACTTGTCTGTCGCTGAACAGTCGCTTTTTATGTATTCAGCACCTATGTATAATGTTGTAAAAATGCTCTAGAAGCTAAAGTCGCAGAAATGTCACACATATTTGGCCTGCAACTTTCTGTGCGACAAATTCAGACAGGAAAAATCAGTATAAATCCTTAGAAAATTATCCCCCAGTGTCTCCATCTGCTGGCGGTATTGAATAAGCATTGCTGCACTGATGGGGTATGCATTAGACGAAAAAAAAGAAGAAAAAGAAGAATAATACGCCCAGAAAAGAGGCGAAAAGGAGAAAAACGTAAAAAAACGTGAAAAAAAAGTAAGAGGAAGAGCAGGGAAAAAAAGGTGGAAATGGGTTTAAAAGTGATTTCGGCGGAGAAATATATATATATATATATATATATATATATATATGCGCACACACACACATAGATATAAACGTATTCTCCGTTGAGATATTGCAGCCGCTGCTGTGTCCAGGCCCAGGAGCCTTAGCACTGTGCTGTGATG